>NC_058131.1:150971182-150998682 GCF_016433145.1 Gracilinanus agilis
AAAAAAAAAAATCCTCCAGTGTCATGTTGCTGCAGCCTTGGGTAGTCGTAGCCTGGCCTGTGGTGTCTGCCAAATTGTATATCAGCCAGTATTTGCTTGACAGTTCGTTAAGAGTAATTCTCCTTTGCTGGAGCCACGGTTCAAGTTTATGTGTCTCCCTGTGAAAAGCACAAACCTGCTCCCTCTCCCCACTCGGAACAGTTTGTTTGCTGTCAATCATGCAACCGCAGAGCTTAAAGATGTGAATTAAAGCCTAGCCCCCAAAAGAAAGCCACCCGAGCCCTTTGTGCCCAGGGAGAACAGAAATCACTTGTAACATTTGCCTACAATCTGCAAGTGTCCTCCAGCTCCTCGGATGACATTTCACTTCCACATGGAGAGCAGCTGTGGGATCCCCAGTGCCAGGGAGCTCTGCGAAACATGGAACGAGAATATTTTTCAGTGCTCAGTCTAGGTTGGACACACCAAAGAAATACATTTCCAAGCTTAGCCCTTTGGGGGATTTGGTTTAGGAGTGTCACCTGTGCTCACTAGAACATTGGAAAGGGAACTCAGATCACTTGAAAATCATGCCACGCTGCTCATATTGCCCCCTTGACCCCGGATCACAAGCCAACAGGTGTCTGACACATGCAGGAAGGTAGCTGGGTGTATTTACAGGTAAGATTTAGTTCTGGATTGGGGTTTCTTGTTGATCTTACTGGGGAGTTGGCAATGCAAAATGAACAACTGAATGTAGGATTATGTTTTGTTCTTCTCTTTGTGGCACAGCAAGAGGATTTTAAAAACAAAATTAATCATCTTGAAGATGGAAACTATCCTGGTCATCAATCATTTAAAAAAAAAAGAAAGAAAAAGAAAAAAAACTCTTACCTCCCATCTTAGAATCAATACTATGTATTGGTTCCAAGTCAGAAGAGTGGTAAAGGGCTGGGCAATGGGGGTTAAGTGACTTACCCAGAGTCACACAGCTAAGAAGTGTCTGAGGCCAGATTTGACCCCAAAGGAGTCCTGTGACAGGTTTAGCAAAACATAAGTACACAATAACTATTTTTTCAAATTTATTGTATTGGTTCCAAAACAGAAGATCCATAAGGGCTATGCAATGGGAGTTACTTGACTTACCCAGAGTCACACAGCTAGGAAGTGTCTGAGGCCAGGTTTGACCCCAAAGGATAGCTGTGACAGGTTTATAAAAACATAAGTGCCTAATACCTTTTTTTTTAAAAAAATCTATCATTTCCATCTTAGGATCAATACTGTGTATTGGTTCCAAAACAGATGAGCAGTAAGGGCTAGGCAATGGGGGTTAAGGGACTTACCAGAATCACATAGCTAGGAAGTGTTGGAGGCCAAATTTGAACCCATCTCCAGGTGTGGCCCACTAGTTTCCCCCTTGGTTAGTCTTCACCATAATTTAATCTTTATCAAAGACTCAGAATACATGCCCCCTTTTCTTCCCTTCCCTTTCTCCTTCTCCTTTGCTTTTCTTTTTCTTTTCTTAAGCATAATACAATTAAGAGAAATTTAGAGATCAATACTGAAGATGGCATTTGAAAGGCACCAGAGTGGGTAGTTCTTTTGAAATAAATAAGAAATGATTCCACGACTGGACTGTGTCATCCATTAAAAAATTATATAAACCCAGGAGGCTATTTCTTCAACTGCTAAGTGGAATACCTACTTCACAGAGTCATTCTAAGAAACAAATGACATCAGATACTGTATTCAAAAGACATTGTAGCTATAAGGAATTTAGGAAAGCCATAATTCTAATCTTCTAGTTACCACAACTAGATGCTGAATCTGACTTAGCTTCCTGGCATTAAGAAAGCAAGTGGTGAAACTAATTGGGTTATCTGCTACGTACATAACATTGTCCCATATAGCATGGGATAATACCAGCAGAGTACTGATAAATGTTTAATGGCTCTTGGTTCAAAATAAGTGTATGGAGAACTTATGAGACACATAAAGAACAAGATGGTGGACTAGACATTTTCTTTGATGACCACAGACTTTAATGCCTCCCCAGAACATAAATTATGTTCCAAAGATGAAGCAACTTCAGCTGATTTTGTGGTTTAGAACAACCAGAATCCAGAAGAAGGTTTAAGAACCCCCCACACACACACTCACCCTGGACATTAAATGATCCTGAATTTACTTAGCACCCATCCCCTACCTGCCACATGGAATAAAGCTGTACTAACAGACCCAAGGACATGACACAGAGTTACATCAAAACCCATTTCTCCATCCCTCTCTCCCTCCCTCTTTCCAGTGCTTTAGAGAACCAGGTTTTCCATTGTAGAAGTTTGTCCAGGCCTCAACACCCAGCTTGGCCATAGCTTTTCAGAAGCAAAAACATATCAGGGACTCTGGATGCCAGAGAAAGTGGTCAATGAACCGCCAATGCCAGACCAGAGCACTAAGGAACAGAGAGAAGGGGCAGGTCACCAAGAGAGGACACTGTCCATGCAGCACTCCACTACACCTGATGGAAGGAGCACAGCATCCAGCCGGGGCCAGTTCTGACCACCTTAAGGTCAAAGACCTGGGCTGGTGAACTGTGAAATGCTTATCAATGCAGGAGACTGAGAAACTTGGGGTCTAGCTCCCAAGGATTAGAAGGGAGTCAGGAAGTGAGTGGTGAGGAAAATAAGGAACTGGAGGAGAATGAAGTGCCAAATATATCAGGAAGAAGAAAATTCACACATAGTTAGATGAATCAATAAGAAAAGCATTAATAAGAGATGGAAATGTGACATCCAGATCTAATTAATGAGTTTAGGGATCTATGAATGAACACTACCAAAAATACAAAGGAAAATGATCTACCTCTTGATGAGAGAGAATCATGTGGAATTTGAGCAGAACACGGAACCACAAAATGCTGCTCTGGAGTGTTCTAAAAGAGAGAATGAGAATTTTGAGAGCAGAATTTGTGTCTTGCATAACAAAAATCATAAGTATAAGCAGAATAGAAAAACTTGAATCTGCAATGGCAAGCCTCACCAAAGAAACAAAGAGAACAATAGATTGCATATATATATATATATATATACACATATGTGTGTGTGTGTGTGTATAAAGAACAATCTAGAAGAAGAGAAGAATACCCAATAAAATGAAAAGAAAATATGCAAGCAAAACATAGTAAACTAGAAGACAGGATGTATAGAGACAACTTAAGGATCACAGATCTCTATGAAGAACATAAAAAGACAAAAACCTTCATAGGAAATAATAGAAAAGAATGGCCCAGAAGGTTTAAGGAGAAAATGAAATTCCAATGGAAGGAATTCACAAATCCCCTGCAGAAAAGAAGAAGAAGGAGGAGGAGGAGGAGAAAGAGAAGGAGAAGGAGAGAAGGAGAAGAAGTCAATGAAGACAATGAGGACAAAGATGACTGGGCACTCCAAGTCACACAGTGATTAAATTAAAAAAATCCAATTCAGAAACAAGAAGTTTTGGAAACCCTCAGGACAATGACCTATTACACTGGATGGGACATTGAAATAATACAAGACTATTCTTCAATCACTAGAAAAAGGAGGAGGGAAGGGACTAATATGTTCCAAAGAGCAATGAAGCGCAAGATGAATCCCTGGGTAACCTATATTACAAATCAGAGTTTAACCATACAGGTCAAAAGAGATACATTCAATAATAAAAAAAAATGTTTGAAACATTTTTCAAAAAGAAAACCAGAACTGAAGAGATTATCTGCCTCTCAAATACCTCAAACAATGGAAATGCTGGAGGAGGGAATAAATACAACAGGCTAAGACAGTTACAACAATAGAATGACAATAGAGATCAGTAAGAGACTTCTCTCTAAATGTCCTAAACAAGGAGACAGGGATGAAGGCAGAAATCTGGTAGAAGTAAGTGATATTGAAAAAGGCAGACAGGGCATTATGGAGAGAACCTGAGAATACCCTGCCTACAGGTGAGTGCTTCTTTTATAGGACTACTCTACTACATGGCAGGGTACAAAAAGGAAGGTGGAGAATGAGATGAGTGATGACAGTAGGGTCAAATCAAGAGCTAGCAGTTATGGCAAGGTGACCTCTGCAGTCTTAGAAAGAGAAGAACCTCCAAGGGAGTGTGTGAGGAGCAAAGTGGAAATAATGAAAAGGAGAGGAAAAAAAAGGAGGCCTTACTTCGGAGGTGGAAAGGGATTCCACTGGGGAATGTTCTATAAGAGAAGAATGAGGGAGATGAGAGCCTTACACTGGATAAAGGATTGGTGCTTGAAAAGTATATTTATCCTGGGAGGGACAGGAGAGGGACCTAGAGGAATTGGGGAGTGGACACTGGGAGGAGATATCTAGTCAAAAGGGGGGGGGGAAAAGGTCAACAATAAGAAGCATAGATTAGTGGCAAGTTGTATAATGAGGGAAATGGTAGAGGAGGAGCCCTACCATGGGACAGTGCTAGGTAGCACAGTAAACAGAGTGTTGGATTTGAAGTCAGGAAAAGTCAAATTAAAATCTGGTCTCAGACATTTACTAGCATTGTGACCTTGGATAAGTAATTTAACCTCTATTTGCGTCAGTTTCCTCATCTATAAAATGGAAATTAAAATAGCACCTTCTTCCTAGGGGTGTTGTGAGGTTCAAAAGAAATAATATTTGTAAAGCATTTAGCATAGTGCTTGACACATAGCAAATGCTATGGCACATAGTAAATACTGTATAAATGTTAGCTATTATCATAATAACAATAATTGGCATTGCCTTGGAAATGAGGCACAGTGGAAAAGGGGAATCCATGGGGTGAACCTTCCAAGTCAATGTCAGAAAGTACCTAGAAGGGAGACCCTAGAATAGAGACAGGAGTTTTGATAGCATGAAGAATATAGAGAAAAGAGAAAGAGTAAATAATTATGAGTCAATAATCAGAGAATGAGAACTAGAATAAACAGAAAGAGAAGAGAATGAGAGAAGGGGATGAAAAATTAATTTTAATTTTAAAAACTAAGGAATAGGACTAGGTGAAGAAGAGAGGGAGAGGGATTAAATGAGAAGAGGGATCAAGGGTAAAGGGAAAAGAGCTACCTTAAAAAAAGATTAAAGTCACAAAAGAAACATAATACTGTGTTTACAGCAAAAGAGGGAACTTGAAACTGAAAAGGTTCTGCACAGGCAACATTAATCTACCTAGGTTAAGAAGGGAAGTGGTCAAATGAGAGAAAAAAAATATTTGTACCAAATTTCTCTGATAAGGACTTGGTATCCAAGATATTTCATTTACATATGTATATATTGACTGTTGCACAGTAGATAAGTGGTCAAATGATATGAACAAGCAGTTCTCAAAAGAAGAATTGCAAAGTATTACAACATGGAAAAGTGTCCCAAATCACTGATAAGAGGTCTGTAAATAAAAACAGTCCAAAGGCTGAACCTCAAACCCTACAAATTGGCACAGATGATCAAAAAATGGCAACAGTCAGTGTTGGAGGTTGTATAAGGTTAGGACACACAAGTACATTGTTGGTGGAGCTATGAAATAGTACTACCATTATGGAAAACAATTTAATTATGCAAATTAAATGAAATGTCCATATCCTTTGAACTAAACACTTTATTGCTGAGCTTACACTACAAGAAAGTCATTGCTAAGAACAAAGTTTCCATATACTCCAAAATATTTATAGCAGCACTTTTTGTGGTAGCTAAAAATTAGAAACAGAACAGAAGCCCATCATTTGAGGAAAGGCTAAAAAAATTGTGGTATATGAATGAATACTATTGTGCTGTAAGAAATGATGTATATAATGAATACATGAAGGTGTGGAAAGATATATATGAAATAATGCAGAATAAAGTAGGCAGAACCCAGAAAAAATATACATAGTAACTACAAAAATTTAAATTATACAAATGACACCAAAATCATCAAAAGGAAATGTAACAAAATTATGAAGATCAAGTGGGACTCAAGTAAAGAGATATGAGAAAACACCACCAAGCTACCCCTTCAGCAAACTGAGAAGTCTACAGATGTTGCACACTTTTAAACCTTTATCAATGTATTGATCAGTTATGTTGACTTTTTTCTTCTTCCCCTCAAAAACATACTCATTGTCAAAAGGGGTGGCTTTTGGGGAGGGGTTGGGAGGTATGGGATACTATAGAGATGTAATAAATGGAAAGTATTGAAAAAACATCTTTAAATTTTTTAATATGTTTGGTATACTTAGAGCTTAATCTGCATTATTAATATTTTCTCCATCACTTCCTTAAATTAGACAATCAAAATAATAAGTCAATCCCTTATTTGTAGTATATGCCAATTTCTATGGTATAAATTCTCACATTTAACAGTGGGCTAGTTGGAAACGGTTCCAGCATATGCGACAGCTGGATCCCTACATGGAACCAGCAGAATATAAAACAGCTGGGATTTGTGTTGTTTACAGTTGATGCTCTAATTAAGTAACATTTATTCCTAGATGACCCTATTCTGAAAGTGACCTATACATCCTATTATGACCATTAAGAAATAAGTAACTAGGAGAAAGCCCAGATACTTTCAGTGTTCCCAAGTTGCCAATCAAGGCAAAACCCCATCTTTTTAACATACATGATATCCATCATGTTTGCAGAGCTTATACATTACAGTCTCTGAATAATCAAAGTTGGAGGTAACTTAAAGGTCTTTGGTTGTATATAAATTGTTTGCAACATATTTCTAAGGAAACTCACCTTCCAAAAGTGGCATTAGGGATGTCATTGAAAGAATATCTGATTAGAAAAGGAGAAAGTCTGTCATGTAGTACAAGTGAGGGATAGTAAATTGATGTCCCAAATGCTATGCTCAGTACACACGTAATGGAAAAAAATTGGGAGAATGGTCTACAGAGTAATAAGTGGTAATTAAAATAATAAGTAATAAGATTTATGAAAAATATGGACAGAAGGTACACAGAATAAAAAGGTAAGGGAGGAGCTATGGTTATGGGAAAATTAGCTCAATAAATCACCCAGAATTCTAGAATCTCAGATTTTAAAAGGACCTCAGTGGGAATCTAATGTATCTCATACCTGAAAAACAGCCTCCTCTATAAAGTACCTACTTGATTATGTGATGTGGATAGGGCAGTGATGGGAAACTATGACCCCCAGACCAGATGCGGCCCCCAGACCAGATGCAGCCCCCTGAAATGTTCTATCTGGCCACACAGCATTATTCCTAATCTGATGAATACAATGAGTAGGATACAATACAATGAAACTTCAAGAGTTGCCTTAGAAACAGACTGACAGATGAGCATTTCCTTTCCTTTGGCCCCCTCTTTAAAAAGTTTGCCCATCACTGGGATTGGGTGTTCAAGGAGGAGTAGCAACTGTGGTATGAGGGCTGGCCTGAGCCTTTTAAGGGCTGCTTATCCACTTTTGGTGTCTACCTTTCAGACAACTCTCACTTGTGGCTCCAAGAAGCTGTAGTATGCACAGAGGATACATCCAGTAAGGCTGGACTTCTCCATTCTCAGCTGACTGGCTAAATCAAGTTGAGGGTAACCAAGAGACTTGTGGTGATTGGGGTAGGGTGGAGTCTACTTCAAGCATCATGTAAAGACTTCCTCAGGAGGATGGGCGGAGGAGAACAATTTATTCCAATGGCCATGATGAAGCACTGTGGAGCTCCTAGAGCTTGGTCAGACATCATCATCTACTGCTTCCTGCACCATCACTAGTCATCCTGACTTTTGTCTTGCCACTGGGCTTTGATGATACTGGAAGAGAGAATGAAGTAGACAACTTTATGGAACTCTGCCTCACTTAAAACCTATTCAAGTGCAAGTCAAGACATTATCACCTTGTGATGTCATTGGTACTCTTCTAAAACAAAGGACAAAACAACAATAACAATTTATTTATGTGGTTTCCTACAAAGGGCAGCACTACTTGCTGAGGTGGTATAGTGGCCTGTTCCATTTTGGGATAATTCTTAAGAAATTCTTTCCTTATATGAAGTCTAAACCTGTTCATTTTACAACTTTTGCCCATTGTCCCTTGTTCTACCCTCTGTGGTTGGGCAGAATCATGGTACCTCTTTTTTGGCACAAAAGTCATTCAAAATGCTGAACATAACTATCTCATTCCTTCTAAGGAATCCTCATATTTCTAACTCCTTAACCCAAATCTCATATTCTATGATCATTAGTCTGTTCCCTTTCCTTCCTCTGGGGACCCTCTAGCTTATTAACGATCTTTCAAAAATATAGTCCCTAAATATAAATATACTATAAATATAACTATATTTTAAAGTATACATATAGAATATTTATAAATTTACAACTATATCTTTATAAAATAACTATATAAATTGAACTATAAATAATTTAATAATGATATTCTTTAAAATTTGCAAAGATAAAGATATACATATGCTATATTAAATAACAAATGCATATTATGTATAATATATAACATAAAGACATGTGTGTATATATATTAAACCTCCTTTCTTGATCCTTACAATAATTCTGTGAAATAAGTGCTTTTATTATTCTTAAATTACAAATGACAAAACTGAGATTCCAAAGGCTAAGTGACTTGGCCAGGGTCACACAGCTAATAAATGTATGAAGCAGGATTTGAACCCAAGTTTTCCTTATTCTAACGTCCTATTTTAATAAGGTGTACTGCATTTCTATTTTTTTTTTGAAAGTAGGAAAGCCCTGAGAAATGTTTATATACTGACTCTGTTCTACGTATAATAAGGAAAGCCCTCTCACTTTAAATCACATGATGGCCTATTTGGCAGGCTCCAGCTATATTCTTAAGTTTGCAATGGAAAAGAAATTCATTTGTTTTTGTTTGGGTTTGGGGACATTTATTTTTCATTTATACTTTTGCTTATATCACTGTACCAAAATTGGTCATGCCAGCAGGAACATATGAAGCATTGTTTATTTATTATATTCATTGGCCATGCCCTTTGCTTCTGGGTGAATTTATGTGTCTTAGAGAAAGGCGGGGAAAAGATTGTGCTTGCTTAATGATCAAAGACCAAAAAACTCAAATCAAAACAAAAAGCCAAAATGCATTCTTCATTGGTTTTCTTGAGCCATATAAATATGAGGGCCTTCATTTCTTCCTAGGACTGCAGTGGGTAAGCTTTGGGTAGGTTTTATTTTATCTATTTAGTTTCCATATGTCAGGGGGTAAGCTCAACAAATGGAGTGGATGGAAGACCTGGGATGGAAGGATATTCGGTAGCATCGAGTAGGATTGGATGCTGTGTTGCTCTTATATCAGATAAGTATATGATAGAGTGGAAGCAAAATCAACATTACTAGTGGTCATGTCATCAGAATTCGAAGGCTATACTGGAAACGGTTGGTGAAGCCTATATGGATTAAGTTAACATGTACCATACTATTTATTTCTGCATTCATTTCAAAATGAAACTCATTCTCCTGGCCTTGAAACTTATATTAATATAAGGACTAGATGAACAAACCTGGAAGGAAGAAGGATTTGGGGAAAAGAGGAATTGGGATACGGGTTATCATAGAAAGAGCCAGACCCAGTTTCATGTTTTCTGAATCAGAAGAGTGCTTAGGGATGGCCTAATCCAAACCTTTCGTTTTATAGATGAAGAAAGTTTCAGAGGTTCAGTAACTGGCCCAAAGTCACATGGAGTAAGTAGTAGGGTCATGATTCAAATCCAGGTCTTTCGATTCTTGATACAGTGTTCCTGGGGATATACCACATTACCTACCGCATTCCTGGTCTGAGAGGCAGAAAATTAGGCTTTGCGTGACATTGATACATCGAGTACATGAAAGGGCTTTAAAAACTACAGAGAACTCTGAAAATACAAGGCTTAGCCGAAGTTACTTGGGATAATTTGCTATTGCAACACTCTCAACAGTCTTTTCAAGAATTCGCTACAATAAATTATTCTGGCCCAGTTAGCCAGAAGAATTCCAAGGCCTGGGAAAGAAAGCAATGCAGTTTTGCAATGATGTTTTCATAGTCAATTCAGTTCAACAAAGTTATTAAGTACCTACGAGGTGTAAAGCATTGTGGTGAGTGATACAAAGATGGAGCGACACAACGATGAAATGAGAGATAGTTACTGACCTCAAGGAATATATGAGCTAAAAAGATAAATACAACTAGAAATATAATTATAAGGTGAAATAATACTATGTTCCACTTAGAGAAAATGATACAAACTTGTTGTTGTTCATTCACATGCGGCTCTTAATGACCCTGTTAAGGGTTTTCTTGCCAAAGACAATGGAGTAGTTTGCCATTTTCTTCTCCAGGGAACCAATGGACCTTTTTCTCAGGCAATCAGAGTGACTTGCCCAGGGTCACACAGCTAAGAAGCATCTGATGCCAGATTTGAATTCATGCCTTCCTTAATCCAGGTCCAGTGCTCTATCCATCTAGCTGCCTCCTACAAAATGCTCGAAGAGATTCAAAGAAGGAATTTCTGTTCTTTAGGATGAATAGGGAAAGTTCCACGGAAGAGGTGGCGCCCCAAATTTTAAAACAATAATTGAGCATTTTGTTGTCCCTCTTGAGAAAAGGAGGAATTCCTTTGTTATGGTGGAAACAGTTTGAGATAAGGAAACAGCATCCCACTATGAGTTCATGTATAAAGATCCTATGGCTAGTTCTGAAGAAAGGATGAAACAGCAGGTAAGACTTTACTCTCAAGACCTGATAAGTATGATAGTGGGTGATTCTCAAGGTCAGGATCAGTCTTGGGTTCTTCAGATGAATGGTGAGAAAGCCCCCTTTGGGAGACATTATTTATAACAACTTTGAAGTAGTATGGGAGCATATACACCTGTACTCAAACATCTGTTAGACTCAAAATTCAACCTCTAAGTTCAATAGCATAAGCCATATTTCTTGGTCAAAGAGGATTGAATTTGGAAACTCCTTAATGAATAAAGTCAGAAAGGTTAAGTGTTTTGTCCAAAGTCATAAATTTGGTAAATATTAGAGTGGGCACTGGAGCTTGAGTATTCTGACTCTTCACTAGTTGCTCAAGCAATGGAGGGACAAAGGCTTGGGCCAACTGTGGGAGAACTGAGAGGAAGAACTATTTAGATTCTTTCTTATACAGAACCAGCATCTGCCTCCCTTTTACTTCTGATCCCTAAACTTAGTTCTACCTTCTGAAGCAACATAGAGCAAGGAGGACATTGAAATGACAATCTTCAACTTCATGTTCCCTAGGGGCAGCTGGGTGGCACAGCGGATAGGGTGCCAGATCTGGAGTCAGAAAGACTTATCTTCCTGAATTCAAATCTGGCGTTAGACATTTACTAGCTGTATGACTCTGGGCAAATAAATCACTTAACCCTGTTCACCTCGGTTCCTCATCTGTAAAATGAACTAGAGAAAGAAATAACAAAATACTCCATTATCTTTGCCAAGAAAACCCCAAATGGGGACACAACTGAACCACAAATCATGTTCCCTAACCAGCCCCTTAAATAGTTCCCACCTGACAGATTTCTAGACCCCTCAGAATCCAAGGTTGTTCTCTAGATACATTTTGACATGTCAATGCTCTTCTTCAAGTGTGATAATCAAAGCATAAAATTTCCAGATGTGGTGTGACTAAGTCAGAGTGCAGTGGGACTGTGAATTCCCGTGATCTGGGAACAGGGCTTCTATTACTAAAGTTTGGGTTTGGGTTTTTTTTTTAACCTTTATTTTCTGTCTTAGAATCAATACTATATATTGGTTCCAAGGCAGAAGAGCGATGAGGGCTAAGTGATGGGGATTAAATGACTTGCCCAGAGTTATATAGCTAGGAAGTGTCTGAGGCCAAATTTGAATCCAGGATATTTCCTCTCTCTAGACTTTGTGTTCAATCCACTGAGCCACCTAGCTGCCCTGGTGAGTGAGTGGTTTAAACAACTGCCTTGTTGGCAATTGTCCCTAGGACTTCTTCATATGAACTGACAAACCACGTTACATGCCTCTTATATTTGTAATATTGATGTTTTGAACCTTGGTATAGGACTTTACATTTATCAACTGTTAACATTATGGTATTAGATTCATCGTTGTAGCCTACCCGGACGATTTAATTGTTACTTTTCTCTGCCAGTTTTGTTCTACCTGCATGTTTGATAAGCATGTCATATATACACATTTGATTAAAATATTAAACAGCAGAGGACCCAAGAGTAAGTTAAGGACAGAGCCCTGAGGCACATGCCACTAGAGGCCTCCCTTCATTTAATATAACACCAAGCAATTAATCAACATGAGGGTTACATTTGTTTAAGTAGCTGAAGATTTAGCCACCATCCATCCCACATTGTTTTTGGCTTGCCCATAAGGATATCTTGGGGAGATGCGTCAGATGATTTTCTGAAATCATGATATACTTACCTTTATGCCTGACCCATATGGTACTTGTGAAGTTGTTTTCTTGAAACTATGAGATTTTACAGTTATCCCTTTAAAGTAGCTCCTGTCACTACTCTATAATCCTAAATTTCATCCACTATTATAAGATATCCTCATCTGAAAATTTGGAAACATAAATTCTATGCCTTTATCTAAATTATTGATACAAATCTTAAAAGTGGCATCATACAGAGAGAATTAATGAAGGAACAGTAGAAGAACATCCCATCCCATTTGAGTTATATTCTCTTTTAGAGTCTTAGGTCAGTGGGATTATATTTGCTATTTCTCTGAATTTAAAAAAAACAAATAAAAAATATTTTCCCAAAGTCCCAGAGAGTAGTCTGATTGTACTTTGATTTACATTTTTTTCCTTCTTTGTTATGAGCTCTAAGATGACATGCTTATTTTGCTTCATGGTTTCTGTCACTTACATTTTGCCAACCAGTTTTTCCTTTTTAGTAATTAAGTCCACAAATTCCTGTCTTTGTTTGCTCCGCCTTCTAAGAAAGAAATTGTCAATAAGGCAAGTTAGTAACATACTGGAGGATGTTTTATCAGAATTATTTTTCCTGCAAACCTTGGGAATTGTTGAAATTCCACATCACTACTATGTCTTAATCTGTGGAAATTTTATGATCTGTTTAGGAAGTATTATCCATAACTTCGATCTAGATAGAACTGCCTATAGCTCACTACTGCCACAATAACATTTTTTCTTCTTCATTTTTGCTGAAATGGTCTCTATGATGCTTTATGTTTAGTTCTGTGGATTTCAATATAGATGTGTATTTTCTTTAGCTATATTGTTGCTCCTTCTCTTTGTTCACTGTCTTTTTTGGATTTAATTAACCTTTCGGTTGTCATTTGTGATTCTGTGAGCCTGAGTCCCATCCCACAAAATCCATGATACCTATGAGTTCTATTTTATTTCCTTGTGCTAAATTTCAAGTTCCCTTTTTTGTATCCTATATTTTTTGTAGCCCATAATGTTTGCTTTGGTAGAGCAGCTTCCAAAGTTTCACCATAAACCAAATTTCTTATTAGTTTTGATTAAATATGACTATGTATCTGTTCCACTGTGTTCTTTCTTTTGCTAGTTTATACATACTGTCCTCCATATTGCTACTGGGTTTGCTAGATTTGTTTATTTTTTCACATTTTACTTGAGATTTTTTTCTTCCTCTTCCCTTTCCTCAAAATTCACTTCAAAGACATCTTGATTACAATGACAAATCTGCTTAAAAATGGTCATAAGATGGACTCTAGGCGGCTTGCTGGCTCAGTGGATTGAGAGCCAGGCCTAGAGACGGGAGGTCCTGGGTTCAAATATGACCACAGATACTTCCTAGCCATGTGACCTTGGGCAAGTCACTTAACCCCTATTGGCTAGCCCTTACCACTCTTCTGTCTTGGAACCTATACTTCGTATTGATTTTAAGACAGAAGGTAAGGGTTTAAAAAAAAAAAAAGGCTCTATCTTTTACTAGGAATTTAATTCTAAATTGATAAATATTGGTCCACAAATTCAGATGCCTGTCATCAACCAATCACATCAGACCTTCCTTTTCTCTTCCACAGTTATGCCAACAGACCGAAAGAAAATATTAAAAACCTCATCTCTGTTTTGAAGCTCCTTTGTTTCCTGCTCATAGATTCTAATGCTGGTAAAGGTACAGTCAGCTTTCTTTGGGGTATTTTTTACTTGTTGCCAGGTGAATCAGCAGAGGTGGATAGTAAGGGTTCCATCTGGTGATGTGTGTGGCAGGCCTTCTTCCACATCTTTGATGCATTCTCCAGGAAATGAGCACATACCTCCTAATTTGCCTTGTGAGGAGGTATGCCAATTCTCTTCACAGTCTTTGCAAAATAATAATAAAAAAAATAATAATGATAACAGCAGACCTTCACGTAGTAATTTAAAGTCTGTAACCTGCTTTAAATACTTTATCTCATTTGATAATCCCCTTAGCCCTGAGTAGGGTACTATGGGCAATATTATCATTCCCATTTTAAAGATGAGGAAGTAGAGATTCAGAATTTAAGGGACACGTGCAGGGTGGGACAGAAATGACAGAAGTGGGACTTGAGCTCCTGACTCCTCAGATGCCAAGACCAACACTTTTCCTGTTACTTCAGGCTGCTTCTAGCTCCCAAAAGGAGGATTTTTCATACTTCTTCCTCTTCGGGGCAACAAAAGGATTCTTGATGGTGGCTGCAACCCCTCCTTCAGTACATCTCTGATTCAAATTCTTCTAATTTGGCATGTGAAAGACTGAGGGAAAGAAAGGGCAGGCTGTCTCCAGCTATGTTTCTCAAAAGGGGCTATAGTTTATAAGGGGGCACCCCTGGATCTCATCCATTTGTTTTGTCTTTCTGTCAGATTCCAGTTTGAAAAATTTTGGAAACTGCTACCCTAAATGGAAAATATTCCATTCCACTTCAAGTGGAAAAAAAAATGAAGAGGGGGAAAAAAACCCAGCAAAAACCTATTCAAAATGCTAAAACTCATCACACTTGAAATGTAAGTCAGGGTTCAGAGCCAGGATTGGCATGCCACATTATAGCCTGCTGAGGAAAGCTGGTGTACAAAAGCGTTAATGCTTTGAATGTGAGATCCTCATTTTAAAATTCATACTACTTGGCTGTCAAGGTCGCTGCCTGCATAAAAGCTGAAATACACGTTCTGAATTGCAAGGTACCACATCTATCAACCTAATTGATGCCATGAGTTAAACATGAACAGAGAGCTTTGGGGGATCACAGGAACAGCGTCTGTCCGTAAATATTCAATGGACACCTGTGTGAAGTGGCATTAATTCTGGAGGTGGAGGAGTGGGGGCAGGGGTGGGGGAACGGGCTGGAAAGCCAAACTGGGTTTTCTTTTCAGTGTTGAATAAGGAAATGCTGGCAGCGTTTCTTGGGGAGGGAAGAGAGTAACACATAGTGGGATCTCGTTTTCAGGACCTGTGCTTGGTAATATGACAACATCCTGTTTTATTAAAAGCATGTTGCTGGCAGAAAGGCAGTCTGCCTGCTGCGTGGGCAGGAGCCCAGGACTTATCGCTGTGGGCAATACTAATCCGGTACTATGAGCTAACATCCAACCAGGAAAGAACATGACTGGTTTTTAGCTGATGAAGCAAACCCATTTTTAACAGTTCTTTTGCCTGGGACTCCTGTGTACTTTTTGAATCCCTCCCTCTCTTCTTTTGGACCCTGCACTGTTCTTTAGAGCTGCAGCTGTTAGAGGTTGCCGGCCAGGTTCCCCATCACTCTTCTTTTGCAAATCGCATACACCCCCCACCCCCTCTGCCCCCATCTCCCCCACCCCCATCAAGATAGGAGAGTGAAGTGCCTCTGTCTGGCTGTTATTTACTGAGAACTGAGGAATAGATCATCCTTGTTTATCCACAGTCCTGAAACTAACAGGATCCAGCCATTATAAAAGAGATATGTTCCTTTGTGTGTTTCCAAAATGAGAATCAATATAATAAATGATAACAGAAATAAAAAAAGATAGAAAGAGGTAGGGAGAAAGAGAAGGAAGGAAGGAAGGAAGGAAGGAAGGAAGGAAGGAAGGAAGGAAGGAAGGAAGGAAGGAAGGAAGGAAGGGAGAAGGAGACAAATAGAAACAATATATTATGTTCCTAAGGGTCTTGGGCCTCCATCCTATTTCTCTGTGCATTATCTAATAACAGTTATAAATTTCTAATATATAATCTAATAACAGTTATAAATATCTAATAACAGTTATAAATTTAATTCAAATAAGTTGTTTGACACTCAGTAACTTTACTTTAAATCAGAAGATGTTGCTCAACCACTAAGACTCAAATTCTATAAAGTTGCTCAGGGCTGGTCTGTATTCAGGAAGAGACCACCTTANAAGAAGGAAGGAAGGAAAGAAGGAAGGAAGGAAAGAAGGAAGGAAAGAAGGAAGGAAAGAAGGAAGGAAGGAAGGAAAGAAAGAAGGAAGGAAGGAAGGAAGGAAGGACTAAGAAACTAAAGAAGGAAGGAAGCAAAGGAGAAAGAAGGAAAGCAATGAAGGAACTAAAGAAGGAAGGTAGAAAGAAAAGGAAAGGAAGGAAAAAGGAAGGGATGAAGGAAGATAAAAAGAAAAAAAAGATATTAGGGCCAAGGTTGCCTTTGGTGGGTCTTAATTCTACTTTTTTTTTTTTGCTTGCTTGTTTATTTGTTTTTTAATTGTGTGTGAATATAGGCAAGGGCTATCCAGTTTTTAAGCCATGTTTCTAGTGAATTCTTCCTCTTTCCCACTCTCCCTTAACAGTGGGGAGGGCAAACAAAATAGGAGGATTAATATACATTTCTCTGATCTCTGTTCCTGCCCATGTTGCATCTGGCTGAGGGGAATGGTTTTTGAGTTGTATTTTTTCCCCCAAACTTCAATAATCCTGTTTTCTGCTGGGGTTAGATAAGCTGTGGGAGTCCTCCTTTCACCTCATAAATTAAAGTCTCCCAAATTAAGTCCATTTTTTTAAGCTCTTAAAAAAAAAAAAAGATGGTCACATGTGGCTCAAAGTAAATTCAACATATTTGCTTATCTTTTGTTCTGGATCTCTTGTCAGTTTCTTTTTTAAAGAAAATAAGAAATGTTTGTAGTACATGACTTTCCTGTCAAATGTTGTATGTTGAATTTTTTTAAAAACCTAACCCTGATCTACCACCACCCAAATTTTAGTTCTTTTTCTCTCTTGAATTTTTCTTATGCTATTTATTTGTATATATCCTCTTATCCATCCCTCCCTCCCAATAAAAGGTAGGCCCCTTGAGGCTACAAGCTGTTTCATATGTACCTTTTTATCTCCAGTGAATAGCACAAAGCCTGGCACCTAGTAGAGTGCTTAATTAATGTTTGATCAAATAAAATATATTGAATTGAAATAATACATTATACATCCAGGGCCAGAAAATGGTCTAATATATAAAATCTGCAGAGTTAGAGGGATTTCTTGAAGAAAAAATACAAATTGGACTTGAAAATGAATGTGTTAATTTCTCATTTAGTCTCTTTAGAAGGATCTAAATATTAGGAAGCTCTTCCAGTGAATATTCCTTACTTAAGACTGTTATTTAGTAATGTGAGCTTCAAATTCAAATATCTGCTATGCTTCACACTGTGATCCATCTTTGATCTAGATATTTTTTTCCAACACCAATCGATCATCCAGATCTTCTCCTTGTATTTGACTCATCCATGTTGTACTGTAAATTTTCTACCAGGGTTCCACCTAAGCTGCTGGGGGGCCTTCTAATTTACTGTAAGAATTACTCTCCCTGCACAACCTCAGTCTTCTTCCTGTCTGGTCATACATATCTCTGATTTCCTTTGCAGTACTTTTCCTGTGGAGTTCTTCAGTGGTAGTATACAGATGTCTACTCATACCTACCATCCAAATCTCCACTGCCTTTTGGGTGACCCCCTCCACCACCCTTGCAACTTTAGTTTTTTTAGAGACTGATATTCCATGATTCATGGCTGTTTCTTGGAAGAATATTGTTAAAAAGAAAGGTCTTTGTTTCAGGGAGAAGCTTGGGTGATGGCGGTGGGATCATTAAAGGCACTACACAATTCTTGAAAGCAATTCATTCTCTTTCTTCTGTTCAGTTCTGGACCCAATTTATTGTCCATGTACAGTATCTGTCCAAGGCACGTGTTATTATTATATAAGTTATTTTACAGGCATTTTTCAAAGTCTAAAGAATATATTCGCTACATCTCAAAAAAAATGAGACACAAAGCTTATGAGGCTAGTCTACACTGACTTGTGTGACTTTAAGAGGAGAGACATTAAATGGCTTGACTATGGTCTTATAATTAACCCTTTACTTAAAAAGGATTTTTATTTTGAGAGAAGAAAGGAGAAAGGACTCTCCTAAAAGCCAGGGGCCCCAGGCGATTAGGAACCTTTTCCCTTTGGGAAAATACCCATTGGGCCTTTTTTACTGAATTAAGACTGTTGATTGAATTTTAATGGCTTCTTTCCCAGGAGCCATTGGGTTGAAAGGGTATCTCATTTGTGTCAGACAGTCAGAAATTTAACTGCTCTGAGATACTAGAGAAATATCAAAATGAAAATTCGCTGTGGCCATTTGTGAGTCTGTTTGCTCAGAAGCAGCTGTTAGGAAAACCTACATTTTAAAGGGTGTGAGGAGCATGTTTTCAGAAGTCCTACAGTGTCCTGTTTCTGATAATGTGCTGCACACAGTTGTGTTCTTTAACTTGTGAAGGGAAACCTCTTCATTCACAGAAGCTAGGCTGAGGAATCAAAAGATCTCAAAGAAAATGCTGTTATCTGTGCTGCAGACAAGTATTTACATATTAATGAACTCTTTGTCTGGGGAAGCAGTGGTAACCTGTTTAGATTTTCAAAGGGAATTCAATTTCCTGTTGACTAAACATGAACCAGACTCATAGAAATACACATCTCTCCTAGCACTTCAAAGCTAGTAATGAAATTGGTCACTTCCAGTAAAGTAAAGGGCAGAGTTTTGATCAAAGGGAGGCTCATTGGTAGTATTTTCTTTGTTTTCTGGGAAATCACTTAGGGAAGGAAGCAGGAGTGGAAAATAACATTTTTTTTCTTATTCTATTGGCCTACCTTCAACTGGGCATACTTTGCAAGTTGTTTATCCAGTAATTCAATTCACCAAGCACTTATTAAGTGTCTATGGTATACAAGAATTCTGCAGGGTGTTGGGAAAACAAAGACCAAAAAACATCCAAACATTTCCTAAACTTTGGAAGGTTACTTTCTTCTGGTATCCATATCCACAGAGAAATAAATATAAAGTACTAAGAAGTAATTTCAAAAGGAAGAGAGTACTAAAACTGGAGGCATCAGGAAAGATGTTATATAGGTGATGGCACTTGAGCTGTTTTTCTGAAGTGAAATAGAAAGTTTACCAGGTGGAGGAGAGGAGGGAGTACGTTTTAGGCATGTGGGACCCTTTGTGCAATAACAGAGGTAGAAGATGGAGTGTCTTATAAAGAAAACAGCTAGTCAAACAAGCTGGCAGAATAATGGCCATGGTTCACTCCACCCCACCCCTTCAGCCCCTTCCTCTAATTGGTCAATTTTCCCCAGAACTTTCTCTTTTTAAAAGAAAGTGGCTAGGCGAGATAGTCACTCTTTCATTCATCTCTAGACTACTCTTCTGACTTTTCTACCCTATCATAGCAGTTTTCTCCCCCTGAAAGTTCCTTTTTTTCTTGTTGCCTCTTCATTCTGTGAGTTTACTTTGCCCTCCAGCCCTTTTTCCTGGTTGGTCCATTCCTCCTGGAACCTCCTTTTCAATGAAAGAGGTATGAAAAAACTAATATACAAAATAATAGACTTCTCTCAAAGGAGCAGAAATAAGCACCTAGATTTCTATTTTCCAAGGAAGCCCCTAGTCTTCCAAAAGCCACGTCACCCTAAGTTAGCCTGAGTTGAGGAATAGACATCCCAGCTGCCCTATAAGGAATAAAATATAGGAAGATGGTTGTGACAGGTTAGATTCTAGATCTTTGAGCCAAGACTGTGAGCCCATGGTCACCAGCCAGTGGTGAACTGGGAGAGAGATGGGGTGAGGGGTATTGTGTTAGGAACCAAATAAGCAACTGCTTACCTGCTGCCCAGGTGCACTGCCATTTTTGAGCATGTGCTCTTTCTCATGAGAAAGATTAAACTTGCCTCTGGTCACCTAGGTGGTCTCTGTTGTCTTTAAGCTGTATCGTTCCATACAGTGGAAAAATTGAAGGCAAAAGGAGAAGGAAACAGCAGAGGACAAAGGGTCAAAATAGCACTGAACAACCGTGCCTCAGCCCACTGTATTCACTCCATCATTCCTCTCTGGCTTCCACTCAGTTTCTCTGGTCTTTGTACCCTCTGCCTCCCCCCCCCTTTTTTTCATTTTATATGTTGTCTAATTTCATTAATATTCAAGCTCCTTGAGAGCAGAGATTGTCCTTTTTGCTTATATTTATAATCCCAGCACTTAGTACAGCATCTGACATATAGAACATGCTTCATAAATGCTTTTGCAGTGTGTCAACATGGTAGGGAGAATGGAGCAGTGTTGGGTATTTAGAGGGTGTACAAAGTTGTTTTGTGCCACCTGTAGGAGGTTCCCCTATATTGTTGGACTATAGTGGAGTTGCCTTGAATTTCTAAAGTAAGTGCACTTAACATTTCCTTCAGGGCAGGCATGGTTAGATAGGAGTTGTTCTGAAAAGAATCCAGCGCTTTTTAGTAGATTGTAAACTCAGTAAGAGTTAGTAATTCAATATAGAAGCCAGAAAAGTTAATATGGAACTTAGTTCACAGTGAATGGAGTAGTTTTCTGAAATAGGGAAGTAATCATCGCAGTGCACTCTGCCCTTATCATACCCCATCTAGGGTACTGTGTTCATTTCTAGACCCCATGATTTATGAAGGATATTGGTGCTAGCTGGTATTCAAAAGAGAGCAACCCAAATGGTGAAGGACCTTTAGTCCCATGTAATATGGATGGGAGACATGATAACTGTCTTCAAGTATCTGAAAAACTGTTATGTGAGGAAAGATTAGACTTTTTTTCCCCCTATTTAACCAAAGAGAGAACAACCATGAGAAATTCCACAAGAGGTTTGATATCCAGAAGAAAAAAAATCTTTCTAAAAATTAGAGCTGTTCAAAAGTCTAAAGATAATGGCCTTCCCTCCCTAGAATACCTTGAAGCTGATGCTAAATAATTACTTCTCAGATATGTGATGATAAGGATTTCTTTTAGGAATTGGTTGTGTTATATGACCACTAAGGTTTCTTCCTTCCCTAAAATCCTGTGTGCCTGTGATTCTGTGAACTAGATGGATATAGAACTGGAGAAAAATGGTAGCTGACTTTTATATTGAGTTTTAAGGTTTACAAAGCAGTTTACAGACATCTCAATTGAGCCCCATTAAATATTAGTATCACAGATACTATTACTTCTATTTTACAAATGAATTCACTGAAGCTGAGAAAAATTGTGATTTTACTTGTCCTTGAGTGGCTAGCAAAGGTTGGGAGTAGGAGTCAAACCCAACTGTTCTTTGTCTCCAAGTCCAGGACTATAACTGCTATACGTGGTTGCTTTTACAAAGCAGAAAAAAGATTGCTTAATATTTTATACATATAATAAGATATAACATTAACTGTAAAAGTTAAGATATATACAGTATCCTCTATTTAACTAAACAAACATTTTTAAGCACTTCTTTCAGGCAAGACTCTATGCTGGGGGGGGCCTTAAATCCAGACCTAAATAAGGCCCAGATCTTGTCTTCAGGGAGATTATAGTCTAATAGCAGGTGTTGAACATGCATCCAAATAATTATAATAGAAGGCAAAATGGGAGAATTGGAAAGGAGAAGGTAGGAAGGACTGTGAACAAATGGAGTGGGGAGAGATCATGTAAGATTTGTCAGAGAAGATTTAGAGAAGGAAGGAAACATGAATTGTGCCTTAAAAGAAGAGAAGGAAGGATTTTCATAGACAGGTGAGAATGGAAGTATTTTCTTTTAGGCCTGTGGGCTAGTGTGAGTAGGAAAGGTGAAAAAGCAATTGAATTCAACAGATGTTTGCTAAATATCGAATGTGATATTTAATATGATACATATCTTAATATTTAATATAGGGTGTACAGGATATCCAAGGAGGACTACTACCTCTGATGTGAGGGATTATCAAGCCCTTTTCAGGACTACTCATCCTCCTTTGGTGTCTCCCTGCCACTCAACTTTCACCTGTGGCTCCAACAAGCTGTAGTATGCACAGCAGCCACAGCTGCTAAACCATCTTGGCAGATGAGCAAACGAGCTTGAGGGTAACTGATAGAGCAACAAATATGAAGAAAGTACTGAGCTTCATCCTTTTGATACAAAGATGAGAAAAAAATGTCCCAACCTCAAGTTGCTTACATTCTCTTGGGGAGATACATGTACACTGATAAATACACAGCATATACAAAACAATGCAGAGTAATTTCAGGAGGTAGAAAGCACTAACATATGGAAGAAAATAGACAAATCCTCATGCAAAAGGCAGCATTTGAGCTGTGCTTTGAGGAAAGCTATGGAATCTAAGAGTAAAGTAAAGAGATAAGCTAAAAATGTGGCTTGTAGTCTGGTTGTAGGAAACCTTAAATAACCAGATGGGGAGTTTGTACTTTATTTATTAGGAAATCGAAAGCCTGTGGGCTGGTGGAGAGGAACTGAAGGATCTTAAGCAGAGAGAAATGCATAAGGAAGAATATCGAGGTCATAGCACAAAGACTGATTTAGGGAAGAGAGAATCTAGAAGGCAGAAAAGTGTGTTACGGTGTACTTGGCAGGAGACAAGACAGATCTCAACTAGGCTGGTTGCTGTGAAAAAACAAAAGATTGAACAGGTGTGAAAGTTACTGTAAAGAAGAATCTACAACAAATGGGATGGACACAGGCAGTAGGA
This sequence comes from Gracilinanus agilis, assembly GCF_016433145.1. Lineage (NCBI taxonomy): Eukaryota > Metazoa > Chordata > Mammalia > Didelphimorphia > Didelphidae > Gracilinanus > Gracilinanus agilis. The sequence continues at coordinate 150,994,065 of NC_058131.1, forward strand.
GGCTTAAAAGCCAATTAGAGTCAAGAAGGACACCCCTGTACTCCTAAGAGTGTCCTGGAATCTTGAGAAGAGGAAGGTCAAGGTCTTGGAAGCTCCATGCCCTCTACCTAGAAAAGAACAGGATAAATGAAAAAGACCCATGGAGTCTTCATTTCTCAGGAGCCATATTACGTCAAAAAGGAAGACCCTTATAGCGTTTTGCCCTTATAATATAATCTCTCATTAGGCAACGTCACAACACAGTGTAATTGAGGATAATGAGAAGACAGCAAAAGTAAGTAACCAAAGCCGATAGACCTTTTTTTAAGTGTCTCCAAAGACAATAAGAGAGCCTCTCCTTTCTCAGATGGCTAGCTGAAAAAAACCAGTTAGCAAATATCTGCCCATGCATGCTTTTGTCTTTCCTAGACACTTTCCTTATATTATTCTCCCAGGAATATCATCTTCCTAACATCTTTCACAAAGAAAAAGACATCATCTATTCCCTAGCAATTTCCACATGGAGATGCCTTGTGTGGCATTTTGTACATTTGTAAAACACTTATTATTTTGGGGGCAGCTAGGTAGTACAGTGGATAAAGTACCAGGCCTAGAGCCAAGAAGACTCTTTTTCCTGAAATCAAATCCATCCTTAAACATTTACTAGCTGTGTGACCCTGGCAACTCACTTAACCTGGTTGGCCTCAGTCTTCCTCATCTGTGAAATGAACTGGAGAAGGAAATGGCAAACCATTCCAGTATCTTTGCCAAGAAAACCCCAGATGGGGTCACGAAGAGTCAAATGACTAAAACGACTGAAGAGCAGCATTATTTTTTCTTGGAAGTGATGGCATCTGATTTGAGGAGCTTCAAAGATGAATAGTGATTGAAGCAAAAGTCTGGAAGTAGAAAAACATCACAGACAGAAGTGCTTTAGGAAGTGTAGTCGGCCTGCTAACCATTCAGGTTTAGATTGGAGAGGAGAAAGACTGGAAGCAGGGAGACCAACCAGTTTGGAGGCTTTTGCAGTAATTCTAGGGAAAAGGTAATGAGGTCTTGAACTAGGGTGGTGGCAGATTTATCCTTCAAACTCCTTGAAGGATCCTATAGATTAGCTAAAATAACATTCTCAGGTCTATAAATAATCTCAAATGCTTCTGATGTAGAAGCAGCCTGCAATGAAGTCATCCTTTCAGGTGCTGAAAAAAAAGAGACTTTAAGTGATCCCAGAGAGTAGCGTGGGTCACAGGGACAGCTGCCTCATGCTTTGGGAGCCAAATGGGCAGCAAGTGTTTTCTGATATTTCCTGCTTTTGATACTAAGTTCCTGCCAACTTGTTTTGCCTTCACTAGTAAAAAGCACTGTTTCTGAGTTCAACATCTGTTTTTTTTCTGTTTCCCTGTGACCCCATCTAACTTCAGTGTTGGGGAGATCTTTCTTGAGATTCGGAAAGAGAATTACTCTGCTCCCATTCTGCCTTTAAACCTGAACTCAACATTCGAGCCCATGAATATAGATGGAATTAGTTTTGGATTTTCAGCTAAAGAACTTAGGTTCAGTTCAACTTTATTTAACTAGCATTAAGCTTGCAAAACATCATTCTAGGTGCTAAGGACAGAAAAGCCAAAAAATGCAAGAAAGAAAAGAAAAGGAAAAGAAAAGAAATGAAACTTACATATTATTGGAAGGTATGTAGGTCAGCAACAGGTTGGGAGGGTATATGTGGATACAATATGTACAACATATGAAAATATTTACAAAGTTGTACAAAGTAATTTCAAGAAAGCAGTAACTACTCAAGGAATCAAGAGTGATCTTAGCTAAGAAATGGTATCTAAGTATATTTTGAAGAAATCTGTGGCTTCTAAGAGGTAGAGGATTGAATCCCAGATCTGCCACTTAATAATGATGTGATCATAAACAACTCATTTTATCTCTCTGGACCTCTGTAAAATGAATAGGTTTGACTACATGATCTCTAAAGTCTCTTCTAATTCTAATTTCTCTTAATGACTTCTCCAAGGAGTTGATGAAACAGACTGGGAAAATTCTTGTGACACCAAGATACCATCATGGCAGAGTTCCCAGGCTGATGAGATCTTATAGGATGATGAGGTTATAAAAGAGTAAGAGTGTTGACAAGTTTTATAATAAAAAGTTTATCTTAGCAGCTGTGTGAAGAATAAATTAGAAGCAAGAAAGACTGGAGGCAGGAAGATCCATTAGGAGACTGAAAGGAGAATGGAAGGAGAAATGGGAAATCTAGATTATATAAAAGTAAAATATGTCATTAATATTTATTTCTTAAAAGCCAACGATTATAGAAATTAGATCTCATATGATATGTCTCCCATTTTACTATTAAAATAGTCTAGGACGTGACAAATAGTGACAAATTAAGTGATGCTAGTAAGTGGAGAGAAGGCCACAAAAAATGAGAAATGTCACTGAGGTAGAATTGACAAAACTTGGCAACTAATTGAATATGGGAATGAAAGAAGAAGAAAGAGTTAAAAATAGCTTGAACTGAAGTTTTCAAGCCTAGATAGCTATGGAATTTGGTGGTGCTTTTAATAGGAAAAGAAAAAATTGGAGGGAGGTTTGGTTTTTTGGAAAAGATGCTTCAGTTTTTGAGTAAATGAATGTATGGGGATAGATGAACTAGCATAAAGAAAAAAAAAACATTGAGACAAGAGGGACCAATGCAAAGATCTGGGCAACACTCATGTTAGTCACCTCAACTTTTGAATGAAATATTTTATCTGTAAAATGATGGAGGTAGTCCATATGATATCTATAATTCTTGGCTTTTAAGAAATAAATATTAATGTTATCTTGGCTTTTATATATTTATCTCAATTGTGTACCTTCCCCTTCCAGTCCCAGAGAACCATCTCTGACAATAAAAAATAAAATGATGGGGGGAAAAAGTTCACAAAATTAGCCAATATATTGAAAAAGACTGATATATCCAGTATTCCATTCCCATCATTACCCTCCCACTTGGAATTTTAATTTTTTGGTTTTGTTCATTAAGATTGTTTAGGGGAAAAAAAAGCTCTTTAAGAGGAGGATAGTTCCTGTTCATTTAAAAAGTCCAAAGAATGATGAATAATGAATTCACACAAACCAGGAAAGGGCTCTAGTGGGCTTTTACATGACCTTGGTACTGACTCTGTTTTGTTCAGCATTTATATAGATGACCCGGATGAAGGCATAAATGATGCATTCATTAATTTGTAGATATGACAACTGGGAGATAAATTTACACATTGGATGAGAAAACCAAGATCCAAAGAGGTCTTGACAGGCTGGAGAGGGGAGCCAAACCTCATAAGATGAAATTTAATGAGCATAAGTGACTAGTCCTACATTTGGGTTCAGAAAAAATCACGTACATGAATACCGAATTGGAGGAACATGGCTAGACTCTAGCTCTTGTGGAAAACACACATATACACACACAGCTGAAGGTTTTGGTAGACTTCAAGTTTCATATGAGTCAACAGAGAAAAAGGTTAATATGATCTTAGAATGTATTTATCAAAATATAGTATCTAAAATGAGAGATGTGTACTCTGCCCCAGTCAGAACACTTTTGGATGATTATGGTCCATTCTGAGTGACACACTTAGAAAGGACATTGAGAAATTGGATTTTATCCACATGAGGAAGTGAGGAAACTCTGAACTAGATCCTGGATGAGGGAACATGTGATATTTCACCTAAAAATGTAAGATAATATAAGATATAATAAAGATATGGTATCTGTCTTTAAGTATATGATAGTTCTACTCTGGTGGGTGAAAAATTAGGAATAGTTTGTAGAATCTGTATTTCTGCTCAAAATAAATTAAATATGCTGGAGAAACATCCTTTGCCAAAAGTCTGTCTCTATGTCTCTCTGTCTCTATGTCTGTCTTTATCTCTCTCTCCTCCTTCTCACTGTGAGTGTCTCATATATAGATATAGATATAGATATAGATACATATTTATATATATATGTATCCTAGATTAAATAATATGAATATTTTCAATATATGATTTATTAACAATGAAATCAATAATAAAACTAAGTCTTCTAATTGGTCTTCCTGCTTCAAGTCTTTTACAACTCCAAACAATCTTCCATTTAGCTTCCAAGGCGATTTTTCTAAATCATTCTGCCCATCCTATCCCTGGTTGATCCAATGCCTCCAGTAGGTGTCTTGTTACTTCCAGGATCAAATAATTACATTTCTCTTGGACACCTAAAGCTCTTTAGAATCCAGTCTTGTCCCTCCTTTTCAGTATTCTTATATACTTTACTCTTCTTATAGTCTATGATACAGGTCCGCCAACCTGCTTACAGTTCTTCAACCATGATACTCCATCTCCCATCACTGCAGCTTTGCACTGGCTGTGTCCTTTGCCCAGAATATTCTGTCCTTTCCCTTCTGGCTATTGGTTTCTCCAGCTTTCTTCACAATTCAGCAACAATCTGCAAGTAATCTTTCCAGGTTCAAAATGAACTAATATATTTAGAGCTATACTATTTTTATGGCTAAATGTATACATATATGTGTGTGTGATATATGTGAGGTATACTCTACACTACCTCATATATATATATATATATATATATATATATATATATATA
>NC_058131.1:150999051-151043695 GCF_016433145.1 Gracilinanus agilis
ATATATATATATATATATATATATATATATATATGAATGGTGGCCAGGCAAGGGATCGCTACAGTGTTGGTCATGGTAATTTAATCCAAAAGGAAGTCAATTGACATACCTTTGGCTAGAACTAAGGAATGAGGGTAGTATTTGTTACTGAACCTACTGAAAAAAGTGGAAGAGAGGACAGTGATGGTATGGAGAATGGCAAGATGGTGAATGATTAGATGTAATGTGAATTATAGTCTGAGTATGGCGACCCCTATAATACTTGAGTTACATTTATAGTCACTGATCAAGAAAGCCTGAGAGAAAGAAAGAAAGAAAGAAAGAAAGAAAGAAAGAAAGAAAGAAAGAAAGAAAGAAAGAAAGAAAGAAAGAAAGAAAGAAAGAAAGAAAGAAAGAAAGAAAGAAAGGAAGGAAGGAAGGAAGGAAGGAAGGAAGGAAGGAAGGAAGGAAAGAAGGAAGGAAGGAAAGAAGGAAGAAAGGAAGATAGATAGATAGATAGATAGAGCAGGTGAGTGTGAGTATGTGTGTGTGTGTGTAAAGCAGCTGGCTATTTAGACAGAGTAAAAAGAGCAGGATTTGTTTTTCTAGATCATGCTTTTGATATCAGTATACTATGAAGAGAGTAATACTGTGTTTGAAGTGAGAGGTTCTGGATTTTAATTCCAACTCTGATTTTATGAGCTTCAGTTTCCTTTTCGGGAACATGAGGGGATCAGATTAGACTTTTTTGGTCCTAATTGCTATGATCTAAATATGAGGCATCATAGTGAAATAGATAGAACTTAGAGTCTGCAAGACTTGGGTTAAGTTCTGTCTACAACACTTCTGGCTGTGAGATCCAACCAAGCTGAAGGTTGTAATAAGTCATTTGATCTTTTTAGGCCTCAGTTTTCTTATCTAAAAAATGGGGCTAATAACAGCTGTAGTATTCACCTTACAAGATTACTGCAATGTCCAACTTTTTGTGTCCCCTTTTGGGTTTTCTTTGGCAAAGATCCTGGGCTAGTTTTCCATTTCCTTCTCCAATTCACTTTAGAATCTAGGAAACAGAGACAAAAAGGATTAAGCAGCTTGCACAGTCTTGCAGCTGGTAAGTGTCTGGAGACCAAACTTGAACTCAGGAAGATGAGTCTTCCTGACAACAGGCTGTGCCATCTATCCACTGGGCTACCTATCTACCCCTTAATGACATTAGAATGTTCCAAAAGTCTTAGTGTGAGTTCCTATGCAACCACACTAGTCTCTTTACACATCTTTCTTAATTTTCTTATAGGAAAATTTTCATTTGTGTCCCCACTTGTTACTCTTAAGGGTTTCCCATCTCTCCTAAGCTAAGTTGTTTTGTAGAATCATGGAATGCTACGGTCATAGACTGAAAGATATAAGGGACTTTAGTTCAAGATAATTTAAAACTGCACTTAGGCTCTTGGGACACCTTAATGTCATTAATATTTATTATTCTATGATGACATGTGAAATACATCTCACAAAGAGTGGGAGAACACGTTTGTCAAGAGACATACTGATGTGGTCAAGAGGATATTCACTTTGATATTGAAGGAAGGTGGAGAAAACATAATTTAGGAAAAACTGTAACCTTAAATACTATAGAAGACAATAAGTGTGAAACAAAGAAGCATCATACTGGAGGAAGTGCTCAGTAATTTTCAGGTAAGTAAACACCAAAGCACAGATTGTGAGAAAAAAAACTAGGTGAGTCTTACATTTAAGAATAGAAATAGAAATATTGTTATTGTTGTTCAGGCATATCCAACACTTCATGACTCCATTTGGGGTTTTCTTGGCAAAGATATCAGAGTGATTTGTCATGCCCTTCTCCATCTCATTTTACAGATGAGGAAATTAATGCAAACAGTGTGGAGCAGTGGGGAGAGCACTGGGCCAGGAGGCAGGACTAATTGTCTAAGTTCAAATTTGAACTCAGGTCTTCCTGACTCCTGGCCCAAAGCTCTCTCCACTGCTCCACTTAAATGCCTAAGTATTTTCTCACAGTTAATTAAGAATTTTTGAGAATTGTTTGGAAAGGAATTACCTAGTAGAGGGTAATTTGTCCAAAAACAATAAATCTAATTGAAATGACAGAAAATATCACCATATGATTTTTCAAAAGGTATATTTGGAGGAGGAAATGGCAAACACTCGAATATCTTTGCCAAGAAAACTCCAAAAGGGGTCATGAAAAGTCAACAAGACTGAAATGACAGAACAACAGTATCATTAAATGGAAATCCCTGACCTCAAAGGTAGAAGCACAATGAAGTAGATTTGGGTAGAGATAGAAAAAAAGAGGATTGCAAATGAAATCAGTATGGAAAATGTATAACAGATGATTTAGGTATTCAGAGAATACAAACAATATTTTCCAAAAAATGAATTATAAGTATATATAAGTATATAAGTAAAATTTAGACCAAAGAGGTGATGGAATAATAGTATTGCATGTCAGAAAGGTATAATAGGAATAGGAAGAGATCATTGGATCTGAGGGATATATATGTATGTATGTGTATATATATATATATATATATATTAGAGAGCATCTGGATAAAGATCAAAAAAGAAAAATGTAGAAATAATATTTTGGTGGGATTACAGTGTAGAACACATAATGAGAAGGAGGAAATGGAAGATGATTTCTGTAAGTCATAAAGTTATACAGAAATGATAGGTCATTTTATAGGGGACTGTAATGATCCAGATGTATGTAAGAGGTAAAAGTAGAATAAATAATAATGTCTGTACTCGTAACACAATGATGTTTAGTGAGAAATAATGTGTGTCTAACACACCATGGGCAGAAATGGGCAATGTCCCAGGCAGATCCTTGACATAAAACAAGTTGTTATTCAATGGTCCCTTTGCCTATTCTCTCCATAATTTCTGTTTTCATGACTTTTCCCTGGCCTTAGATGACATCAAATGTCTCTCATTTCCCTATTCTTTTCTAGAGTCCTAGAGTTGTTTTATTGCTTTGCACCCAGTTTTGTCCCTGGAGTACTATTTTGTTCTCCCTTTCAGATTATGCACTTCTTCCGCAGGCAAGTCCTCTCCTTCCAGACTTAATAATTGCTCCCCATCATTTGTTCTCCTTAGCCCTATCCACATAAGTGGCAGGCCCAGGAGATCAGTCATTGACTGCCTTATTAATAATTACATCTTTCAGGAAGTAGAAAGTTTGAGATCTGTTGTTGGTCAGTTAGTTCAGCCTTGCCTGATTCTTTGTGACTTCCATTTGGGTTTCTTTGGCAAAGATACTGGAATGTTTTGTCATTTCCTTCCCCAGCTCATTTTACAGATGAAAACTGAAACAAACAGTTTTAAGTGACTTGTCTAGGGCCACACAGCTAGTAAGTGTCCTAGGTCAAGTTTTAATGCAGGTCTTCCTGATTTTAAGGCCAGTATTCTATCCACTGTGCTACCTTGTTGCCCCAAATAGGACCTAATTCTGATCACTAAGTAATAACTGATTGTCAAATCAGAAATAATGGAAACTGGGAAAGCATGACCATACCATCTCAGACTTTCTTTAAGGGAGTATCCTCCCTGGTCTGACTCTCAATGAGATTTCAAAGAGATTAGAAAGTTTAATTAAGGAGGCAGCATGGGAAGAGGAAGTGAGTTTGGATCTGGCTCTCCTACTTACTAATTGTGGGACCTTGAGTAAGAGATTTTACCTCAGTTGGCCTTGACATCTTTATGAAAAAAGTGAAGAGGTTAGACAACATGATTTCTAAAATCCCTTACAGCTTTCAATCCATGACCCTAGCATTTCATTATTCTATAAGAGAACTTAGGTTAAAAGTTGGAGAATCCTCAAGAGGAACAACTGGTAGCACAAATGAAATTTTCCCCACAAGGAAGTCAAGGAAGAGATGTGTATGGTTGCCCAGGATTTCACTGACCTCAGAAGAGACACCAGAATGAATTGAAATGATCAGTGCAGTGTTATAAGAATAATGTCCAGAACAAATGGGGGCTTGTGCTGAAAACTAAGGACAATAAAAAGGATTTATTTAGCTATACTGAAGACAAAAAACTCAAAGAAAGGATAAGACTTCTGCTTGGAGGTTCATAGAACAGTAATTCTAGAAGGAAGGTGAAACGACTCAATCCTACTTTGCTTCTATTTTCTCCTCAAAGGAAAATGATTGTTCAGCCTATAAAATATGGATTAAAAATAGCAAATAGAAAAGAAAATAGCAAGAGAACATGTAATTTACCTTAATATATTTAAAGTCACTTGAATTGTACTATAACACATAATACTGAAAAAATTCATTGTAATTGCTAAATCACTTTTGATGACCTTCAAAAAATCAGGAGAAAGGGGATAAAGTACTTTAGTATTGAAGGTATACATGTCATGGTTTTAAAAAATAGAGCAAATAATTCTTCAAACTATAGGCTGGTAACTTTAGGTCCTGTGAAAATTCTAGAACATATAATTAAAAGGATGTTTTGTTTGCCATTAGGGAAATGGTAGTCATTAAGAGGGCAGCATGGATTGATTAAGAACAAGTCATGCCAGACTAAGATCATTACTTTTGCCAGGCAGAATTACTAAACTAGGTAAGGGGAACACTAGCAAAATATACCTGGATATTTGACAGCAAAGTTTCTCACATTCTTCTATGTAGATAAGAAAATTAATTGATAAGATATCAGTTGCCTGATGGAGTATATCAATGGGTACAAAGCTAACCTGGAGGGGAGCTACATTCTACATTCATTCAGCATGCATTTATTAGTTGCCCATAATGGGCAAGTCTTTATGCCTATCACTGAGAACATGAAGACAAAAATCAAACAATCCTTACCTTCAAGGAGTTTATCTTCTATTGTGTGAGGGGAACAGCATAAACAGAAAAATGTATGAGAAGATAAGAAAAGATCCACACCCAGAAAGATATATAGTATATAAAATGTAAAGGTGATTAGTTGTCTTCTTGATCTCAGAAACTCCAACAAGCTTATATTCCACTGTAAAGGTAGGGCAACTCAGGAAATTATGAATATAGAAAAGTAATAGACTATGCTAGGTATCTTGTACTCTTGGTGTGGGATATTGGTCCACTTCACTTCTTTTGTTCAGAGTCTGACAACCAACACACATTTCTATATCCTCATTTTCCCCCATCATCATGAGTATGGGCTGCTGGGTTCTGTGGTCATGCCACTGACCAATAGTTCTTGAGATGATTTCTGAAGTATTCCATTCTCAGAATTTTCAGATGTCATTAAGGTTTATTCTATGTGTTGTTCCTTGAGCACATTCCACATTTTATTCATGCCATAAGACCATGTTTGCCTGCTTTCTGAACTTCTGTTTCAACCAATTCATCCGTTCTTCCAATACTGATAGACCACCAAGTTAAAATTCTCAGGAGCCACTTCTGAGTTTGAAGGACCAATGCTCCAGCGATTGTGGCTGCTCTTACAGCTTTTATCTTACTACAAACTTCTCCAGAGACTGCATGGATGATCAAAGCATACACATATCGGATGCCATATAATTACTTACAATATAGTGCTAGTTTCTGATGTTCAGTCATTTCAGTTGTGTCTTACTTTTTGTGACTCCCCCCCTCCCCACCTGGAGTTTTCTTGGCCAAAAAGACTGGAATACTTTGTTGTTTGCTTATTCAGCTCACTTTATAGATGAAGAACTGAGACAAACAGCAACTTGCCCCAGGGTTACACAGCTAGTGTCTCTGAGGCCAGTTTTGAACTTATAAAGATGTCATTCTGATTCCAAGTCCAGTGTTCTATTCGCTGCACCTCGCAAACTGGCCTAATACTGCTAGAACTTAAAATTCTAATTCATTTCCATCAAATTTGACATTTGAACTTTGTGGATCAGGTCCTGCTAGAGGCATGGTATTCACTTTGCTTGTAATTTAACAGCTTCCTTGGGAACTTCAAGCTTACTCTGAGCTATACCAAAGATGGTTGACATTTATTATTCATTCCACCAAGTCCTGTTCCTAGCATAAAGATATTTTTTCTCAAATGTTTCTATTAGAATGATTGAAATAGAATGGCCACTTTTAATCCTCCACCTAATATAATAGTACATTTCCCATTCTTAATCTTTATCATCACTTCCGTAGAGGATCCTGTCAGTCCAGATGGGACAGACTCAACTGATGATGAAGTATCATTTTCAGAATCCAATATGGTGTCCATCTCTGGTTCCATCTTCATTTCTTCATACTTCCTTTTAAAATTCAGCCATTCCAGGGCAGCTGGGGGGGCTCAGTGAATTGAGAGCCAGGCCTAGAGATGGGAGGCTCTAGGTTCAAATGTGGCCTCAGACACTTCCTATCTATGTGACCCTGGGCAAGTCACTTGATCCCCACTGCCTAGCCCTTACCACTCTTCTGTCTTGGAACCAATAACATGGAACATAAAGGTTTAAAAACAAATAACCAAACAACTAAGTAAATAAAATTCAGCCATTCAAATACCATTTCTAAATTTCTCTTTCAGGTTCACATATAACTTATTTGTCTATATATACATATATATTTGTCTATATATATAACCAAATCCACTGGTTGTTGCAGAAAATAGTTATACTTCTTCATTTATACTATGCTGGCAGAGATCTTAGATCAAATTACTTGACCTCTTCTCTTTTAGTCCTTTGTCTTTCCAGGTCAAATAGTGTTACACACAGTTCTATCTCTTAATAGGTTTTCTGTAAACTCTTTGCTTGGAATTGGTATTATCAGAATGGTTCCTCTGGCTTTTTTCTGTGATCTCTACATGAAGTTTCAAGAAGTCAAGATTGAGTTTTCCTGAGTTGGTTGCCAGGTGTACTCTCATCCCTCTATTCAGATACTTTTGTTTTTTTTCTAGCAACTACCTGTAGATCAAATGTTCATTCTTTAATATAACATTTGCTATGAATGCCCTTGATTCAGACAATTTTTATAGATGCTTACTTGGGTCCTTCTGTGTTTTCTTTTGGGTGGATTGCGATTTTTTCTATGAGTCTTAACATTTTCCAGCATTACCTTTTGTATAATCTCAAAGTTTAGAAGAGAAGGTATACTCATGAGTGTGATGATAAATTTTAACAACTGGTCTATAGGAGAAAATGTATACACACCATACTTTGTTTAATCTCACATTAACATGTTTTTTATTTTTTTCCTCTGTCACTGCCTTAAATCTAGGCAACCAATAAAATAATAAATTAGACCCTGGTTCATGATGTTTGCCAGTTTTCAAGGCAGAAATGTTCACACTAAAAATTTAAGAGCTGACACTTCCCAGCCAGTTGGAGTTGGCTTTATCACTCCCCTAAGGCCATAGTGCCATTCTTGCTTTTCAAAGCACTCCTGATATCTGATTTCAGGTTTTTTTGTTCTCAGAGACCAAACAAATTCAAGAACAGTTTCTCTGATTCTTTCTATCAAATTGCTCATTTTGTTTTGCCCTCTTCAGTAATTCAGTCACTTGCCTGCTCCCAGACTTCTACTGGTTCTTCTCTAGGAGGTTAAATGTCCCATCCTGAGAAAATCCCTAATGTGGACTGTGATATTTTCATGATGTAGGAAATGAATATTTGTAACATGCTTCTAGAACCTCTTTTTAATGTGTACCTTAATCATACCTCCAAGTTTTTCCAAAGGCAAAATTTCTCAGCCTATCAAATCTCTTAGTTTTTAAATCAACATCTCCTTTCCAGAGCTGTTTTTGCAAATGTATTTCCAGATACTATTATCCTTTATTGTTAGTGTATTGGGAATTTCTACATGATTGAAGAGGTCTGGTAACTCAGACAATGACTCCTGAGAGATTTCTTTTGATTTGACCCTGTTCTAAACTGCTTTGTAGGGAATATATGAATTCAAATCTAGTCTCCCAGCTCTGTGACCCTGGACAAGTCACTTAACCCCCGTTGCCTAGCCCTTACCACTCTATTGCCTTGTAACTAATACTTAGTAATGATTCTAAGACTGAAGGTAAGGGTTTAAAAAAAAAAGAATCCTAGGTGCTAGAGTTGCATGATAATGCCTTATGATTATACTCTTGAAAAAAAGACTATCAGACTTACAGAATTTATGCATACATGCATACACACACACACACTTAGATATACACACATTTTTACAAAATAGATATAATGAGGGGATTAGCATAGACTGAGTTGAACCCTGGAAGAAGCCTAGGATGATTTAAGGTGGAGATGAGAAGAGAATCCCTTCTAAGGCATAGAGGGCAGCTCTATGCTATGCAAAGATGTGGAGGGAAATGACACATTGTGTAGGAAATAGCAGGTAGGTCATTCTGACTGAAAAATGATGTACATGAAGAACAGTAATATGTAGCAAACTGAAAGACTTTAAATATCAAGCAGAGAAGTTTGTATTTTTTCCTAGATGCAATTGGGAGCCAGTTGAGGTTCCTGAATGTAGAAATCATTACAAATTTCCTCAACCAATGGATACTGATGGTATTTCCAAATTAGTATTCTTTCCACTGAATGATGCATCTTTTCTCTTCCCCAGTCCTCACTGGTATCCAGAATCCCTTTATGAAACATCATTTTATGCCATTAAATTTAAAAAGTCCCTCCCCATCCTTTTCAAGAGAGAACTCAGTGACTGACTATTCCCCAGAGGTCCGATGGCTGGCAGAATTCTCTCTCAGGTTAGATTATGAGGTAGAGGGAAGGAGATGATATGGAGGGGACTGGTAGAAAGATAGCAGAGGCTGTCAGAAGTTGATACCTCTATATCAGGGGTCGGCAACCTCTTTGGCTGTGAGAGCCATAAACGCCACGTTTTTAAAAATTTAATTTCGTGAGAGCCATACAGTGCTCACAGTGCCGCTCCTGTAACAGCGCCTGAAAAAAAAATTGACTTTATGGCTCCTGCAGAAAGAGCCAGATATGGCCCTCAAAAGAGCCAGATATGGCTCCAGAGCCATATGTTGCCCACCCCTGCTCTATGTTTTCAGATCTCTGGAGTCAGACCCCCCACCACCAGCAGTTTCAAGGTTCAGCTTTCCTTGACCTATTCGAGAAGAGATGTTGTGTCCCACACTGACTCAGACTGAGAACAGAAAATGCTCCCTTCCTCTTCTCCCACACAGGCAGGCACCCTGCCCACCTGAGTGAGGAGGAAGTGCGCCTCCCCTGGGTCTCTAGAGGCCTTTCTCAGGATTCTGTCCTGGGACCTATTCTCTTCACAAATGTAATCAATTATTTAGATAAAAATATAGATGGCATCAGATTAGTAGACAGCCATTAGGATTATAGGATTACAGATTTAGAACTGGAAGGGACCCTGGAGTCATGCAATTCAACTTATTTTATAAATGAGGAAATAGAGGTCCAAAGATATTATGAAATTTAATCAAGGTCAAACCCTTGAGCAGAGTGAAGATTTGAATCCAGATCCTCTAATTCTCAATGCAGTGCTCTTTCTATGGTATCTCACCAAATTAAGAACAAAAGAAAACTTGGCAGGCTGGAATAGTGGGGCATCTCTAATAAGATCAAACTTAAATATAAAGAAATATAAAGTCTACCCTTGGATTCAAAAAATAAATGAGAGAAATATGAGATATGGGAAGGGACAAGGTTGGACAATGTTTCACGTAAAAATGATGAGTCAACAGATGACATAGAGTAGGAAAGTCACAAAAGTTCCTGTCATCTTACAAGAAAATGTTATGGCTAGGAAAATGAAAGGCACTTTGTACTCTGGCCTGGGAAGACCACACATCTGGATTAATTTGTTTAGTTGTATTTTTTTTTATTTATTTGCATTTTTGTCTTAGTTGCACATTTCATGGAAAATATTAAAAAGTTGGAGCATGAACATAGGAAAGTGACCAGAATGGTGAGGGTATCCTAAAAACCATATGAAGATTGATTGAAAAACTTGGGATAGGGAAGGAGCAAAATGGTTAGGCTAGAAAAAAAAAATGGGATGATAAAATCTGAAGGACTCTCATAGTAGAAAAGGATTAGAACTGTTTTACTTGAGCCTAAAGAACAGAACCAGGACCAATGAGTATAAGTTACAGAGAAACAGATTCCCAATAGTTCAATTATTATTTGCTTTATCTGAGGAGAAAAAATAGAGATGTCCAAAAGAAGAGTCTTCTTCTATTCCCTTTTCCTTTTGCTTTCAATCTTTCCCAGTATCAAGGTCTTTTCCAATGAGTTCTGATTCTCATCATGTAGCCAAAGTATTTAAGCTTCAGCATTTGTCCTTCTAGAGAATAGTCTGAATTAATTTTTTAAATTATTGACTGATTTGATCTCCTTGATGTCCAAAGGACTCTCAGAAGTCTTCTTTACCACCACAATTTGCCACTTAGCTGCCCAGGAGAGAGTTGAGATATTTGAATTTGTGAACTATCTGTATAAGTAGAATAATATGTCATAAGTATATAAAAGAAATGTAAATTGTGTTATATGAGGTCTTGGGGGAGAAAAGTTGTTATTGTCTGTGGGAATCAGGAAAGCCACCTTGGGGAGGTAGAGAAAGAGAGAAATGTTAAGGGAGGGCATTTCAGGCATAGAGTATACTATGAGCAAAGATATGGAATTGACAATATTCAGTATTTGTAGGAAGGATGAGTAATAGTCTAGTATGATCAAAGCTTAGTTTATCTGGAGGAGATAAAGAGATATTTTAATGTGAAATTGTGGAAGATATGACTGCCAAGTAAAAGTAATCACTGAAGGTCCTTGATCAGAGGATAGCATTACCAGATCTCTGAGCTTTGGTTTCCTCACTTTTCTTTTCTCCTTTGATGACTAGTCATTCAGATCAGACCCAATGTGTATGTCCCCAAAAACTCTGGACCTCTTATCTCTCCTCTTTATACTATCTTTCCTGATGATCTCATCAGCTCCCAATAATTCAATTATTATCTGTATACAGATGATTCCCAGCTCTATTATATCCAGCACTAGTCATCTCTTGCTTTCCCCTATCACCACCTCTTATCAAATCTTTTTACTTTCACAATATCTTTCCTATCTTCTGCCTTCTCTCCACTTACACAGCTGCTATCTTAGTATAGATTCTCACTTGAACTATTGCAGTAGCCTTCTGATTGGCTTTTCTTCCTCAAGTCTCTTTCTACTCTGGTGCATCCTCCATCTAGATGCCAAAGTGATTTTGCTTTCTAAAGGATAGCTCTGTCATGTCATTCTTTGACTCAATAAATTCCAGTGGCTTCTACTTACTTCGAGAATTAAGTAGAACATCTCTTTTGTCATTTAAAGACCTTTATATCCTTATTTTCCCAATGTTTTTTACTTTATCCTCCTTCAAATATCCAACAACCCAGCTATATTGGTTGGTTTTCTTGCTGGTCCTTGTACTGCATAGTCCAGTTATACATGAATATCCTCTGTGACATCATTTTCCACTCTCCTTCCCCCAGTATCTGACAAAGGGATTCTTTTTCTCTCTGTAAACCATTCTACATGTGTACTTTGATTCCATCCTCTCTTCTCTAACAGATTATATTCACAGTCAACATTCTTACCCTAGACACAGATATACTTTGGAATTTTCATCTTTTCCCTAACAACAGTCCCCTATGAACATTTCAAACTGGTTTTTCTGGAGACATCTGAAGTTCAGTACGTCAAAAATTTTGACTCATTGTCTTTAATCCTCCAACTTCTCCTCTTCCAAACTCTCCAATTTCTGTTGAAGGCACTATCACCCTTCTGGTCCCTCTGGTTTGTAGCCTTGGTTTTATCCTTGATTCCTTACACTCCCTTATTGTTTATATCTAATAAATTGCTTCTCTAACGAGATCCATTGCATTAGACTCCTCTCTGTTTACATGGTTGCCTCTTTAGTCCAGGTCCTCATCACCTTTTGTTTAGATTATGCAATTGCCTCCTAATTGGTCTCTCTGCTTTAATTCTTTCTCCTTTCAGATCCACCCTACACATCATAAACAAAGTAATTTTCCTCAAATACAGATCTAACCATTCCTTCCCTACTCATCCAGCTCCAAAGACTCCCTATAAATTCTAGGATAAAATATAAATTCCTCTCTTTAGCTTTTAAGATCTAAAAGTTTGGCCTCTTTGGCCATTATTTCTTTTGGATCTGTGATCCAACCAAATTGCCTTCTCTGTTCTTCCATATGAAAATTCCATCTCCCCTTTGCTGCCTTTAACACTGATTTTCCCAAATACTTGGTATGACTTTCTCTGATCTCTGTCTCATAGAGCCCCTTTCTTCCTTTAAGATGTAGCTCAGGGGGCAGCTGGGTAGCTCAGTGGATTGAGAGCCAGGCCTAGAGACGGGAGGTCCTAGGTTCAAATCCCGCCTCAGACACTTCCCAGCTGTGTGACCCTGGGCAAGTCACTTGACTCCCATTGCCTACCCTTACCACTCTTCCACCTATAAGTCAATACACAGAAGTTAAGGGTTTAAAAATAAAAAAAAAAAAAAGATGTAGCTCAAGCAACATCTTCTGTCTGAAGCCTTGCCTGTTGCTGTCCCCCAATGCTAGTGCTCACCCCTCCTATCTTATATTTAACTGTTTTGTATTTATTACTTTTTTTATGACGTACTCATTTTTAATGGACTTCTTATCTCCCCTATAGGAATATAAACTCTTTGCCAATCAGGATTGTTTCATTCTTTGTAGTTGTGTCACCAGCATCTAGTTAAGTGCCCAGTACATAGTAGGCACTTAATGATTGATTGATCTCTATGCCTTTACAAGGGCTGTCTCCTTTGGCTGAAATACTCCCTTCATCTCTGTCTCTTAGCTTCTTCCCGGGCTTTCTTCAAGACCATTCAAATCTTACCTTTTGGAGTAGGACATTTCTGAGTCCTCCCTACACATACTAATTTCTTCTCATTGAGATAACTTTTCATCTAATCTACATTTTAATATTTTATACAGTCATTTCAGTCACGTCCAGCTCTTTGTGACCCCAATTGGTGTTTTCTTGGCAAATATACCAGAATGGTTTGCCATTTCCTTCTCATTTGACAAATGAGGAAACTGAGACAATTAAGGTTAAGTCACTTGCCCAGGGACACACAGTTAGTGTTTTAAGGTCAGATTTGAACTCAGGAAGATGAGTCTTCCTAACCCCAGGCCTGGCACTCTATCCACTGTGCCACCTACCTACCTCCATTTTATATATGTATATAGTTGAATGCACATTGTCTCCCTCATTAGAAAGTGAGCTCCTTGAGGGCAAAAAGCAAGCTTTGTCTTTCTTTGTATCCTCAGCTCTAAGGTACATAATCATTATTTTCTAAATGCTTATTGATAGAGAAAGTACTTCATGAGAGGCTTGTGACAACAATAACAACAACCACTAGAAGATGGGGTTAGGGGAAAGATGGGAATTTTTCTAACCTGTGGTCTTTATTTGGTATTCAGAATATTAGGGGGAAGGGTGACTGAAGGAGGAAGAATACACTTTTATAGATAAGCAACTAATATTTGTCTAACTGGGGCTGCAACTTAATTCCTTTCTCCTATTATGGCACACGTATATCTCTATCTACAACATTGCAGTCACAGCTGGGTAGGCATTCAGTATTGCCTAAAGAATAATTCAGAGGCAGAGAAAATGTGATCATCTAATGATGTTACGGAACTTTACAACATAATTTCTCCTCTAATTGGTGTTCAAGCTTAGTCATAGCATAGTCTGATGTAATTATACTAAAATAGAAGTGAAGATACTATGAGGTTAACTAGCTAGTGCCTATAAAGTTTCAAGCTTCTTCAGGAAAGATTTTTTTTTTCTCAGACTTGTGATTTCATCTTCATAGTGAAGTCCTCGCATGGAAATTCCCTCCAACAAAGCAGAGCAGCAAGTCATCTGCAACTAATAATCTTAGACTTGTCTGGGATTCCAAAAAGGGATTTGCCCCATGGTTACTTAGTTAGTGAGGGTTAGAAGAAGGACTTGAAGCTAGGTGACCAACCTGTTGTCCATTATATTACAAAATAAATAATATTATATATATATGGATATGCATGCATATCCATATATATATATCTATGTTGTATTATTTATGATAAATTATTTTTAACTTCTAGAGACCCAATGACTTGGCTGCTTTGAAATCCACTAAACTTCACACCCTCAGACTCCACTGTGTCAGAATGGATGCCAGCTTTGGGCTGGGCCAAAGACATAAGTTAGTGTGGCACTGCTGCCTTTGGGGACATCCACACCCCTGGTCTGAGTTGTCTTCCCCATTTTTCCCCACCCAAACAGCTTCCTAGTCTGAATGCCTCAGAGCTGTTTCTGGGACCCCTTTAGGACAAGATGCCTGCATGGAGCTCAAGCTGAGCTGAGATCTACCTTTGCCTAAACTATGAAGAAAGGACTGCTAAGCAAATTGATGGGATAAACAGCAGGGGAGGAGGGAGGGAGGGCAGTGTATTTAATCTATGGAAGAAAACAGGCTGTTTTCAAACACTTAAGCATCCCTTATTTGCATGCAAACAATTACATCCTAATTACAAATTATTCTTAGGAGTGCATTTAAGTAGACCTGGCAGGACTGTTACTTGGCAGGACTTAGTTAACCATTATTAGTGTTACTCTAATATTCACTTGAATTCAAATTTTTAAAAAATGCATCGTCTACTATAACTCATTTATAGAATGTTTTTAAAGGATTTACAGAGAGCTTTCCAAACATTATCTCATTTGATTCCTACAACAATGCTATGAGATAGATTGAATTATTATTCCCATTTTATAAATGAGGAAATTGATTCTTACAGATGTTGAGTGATTTATTCGGGATCACAGCTACTTAGTGTTTGAGACATCATCCCAGCCTACGACTTCCTGACTCTAATTAGAAAGCTCCATCTATTTGCCATGTTTAATGATACATAGTTTGCTCGAGACATGGTTCTTGCCCTCATAGGAGTTTCAGGCTAGTAAGATCCACATAGGAAATATACTGATAAACTACATATTTAGAAGGGACGCAAATAAGGTTCTATATGAGGTCTAAAGTGAAGGAATGAGTCATGATTTATTTCTTATTTGAGGCATATGGTGGACTTTCATGGAAAAGGTAATTTTTGATTTAGGATTTTAAAAGTAGGCAAGAATTCAATAGGTTGAAAGGGGGAATGGGAGGACATTTCAAGGATAATTATTGAAATTTCATGTCACAGGATTTGTAAGATTTCAGATCTGGAAGAGAAAACTGAAATCATCTTAAATTTTTATTATGTAAATTCTTTTAGAAGTTTGATATAATCAGTAGATGCCTTAGAATACTGTTTTTAAAATGAATAAAAGTATATATATGGAATTAAAAAGGAAACACTTGAAATAGGTATCAAAGTATTTTTTTAAAAATATTTTGTGGTTATACAAGAGAAGGCATATATATGTTCATATATATATATATATACACTCTCATCTTGCAGATAAGAAAACTGATGATCAGGAAAGTAAACTGACTTGTCCAAGGTAATGTACCATTTCTTGAAACAACATTCTATAATTTATACTCTTTACAAATTTAGGCTGTACCCTCGTCCTCTGCAATTTGTATGAATTAGCAAAGTTTTACTGAATTGTGAAGGTAATATTTAAAACATGTTTTATGCCATTAAGTTGAAGATAGTAATTAAGTCACTATTATTCAAAAAAATAAAGTTTTTAAAAGGTGATTCAGGATGTTAAAATGTGTATAAAAATACACGAAACCAGAACATTATTGCCCATGTCTGAGTCATTCATCAGAAAACAATACAAAAAGATTAATTAGGGAAAAATAATCAAAAGATCTGTTGAGTTCACCATGACCTGAAATCTTCCTTCTGGAAAGTGTGCCTTCCTTTTGGCAGCAATGTCCACTTACTTGCCTACTTTCTTTTGGTTGATTGTTCTTCTTTTGGGTTTGTGTGGTTACTCCCAACCCAAATCAATCAGTGTCTGTGTTTGAGCCGTTCTTCTGCCATCCCAAGATGCTTTTAGAGTGGGGAACACAGAAGTGGGGTTGAATTTGCTGTCAATTATGCAATTATTTATCAATTGTGGTTAATGGATTTTATGATTGTTAGTGACAAATTGTTCATTTTACGTTGCTCACCAGCATCTCCATCTTCCTTAAGTCTTCAATAAGTTTTGGCCATGAAAATTAAATTCATTTTTATTGAAGGAAACAATCTCTTTGAGCTAGAGAAGACAGGATTTCTGAATTCATCTCAAAGTTGTAAGGATTTTCAAAAGTAATCTATGAACATCTACTTGAACAAGAATTTCCTCCCAAATGTATCAGACAAGAAACCATTCATATTTTATCTGAAGACATCCAGTGAGGAAAAAACTGCCTCCTGATGAAACTCATTCTCCTTTGGAATAACTTTTCCTTTAATTGTAACCCATGTTTACCAATTTATAACTTCCATCCATTGATCCTCATTGTGCCCTCTGGGGCATGAGAGACCTTAAAAGCTGGATGACAGCTATTATGAACACTCTCCCCAAACTCCAAGCTATATATCCCGAGTTCCTTCTACCTTTGCTATTACAGTATAAACTCAAGATTCTCACCATCCTGATTTCTCTCCTCTAAATATTCTCCAACTTTAAGATTCTCTATAAAATATAAACTCCACAAGACTTCTGGACAGGACAGAGAACAGGACTGTTTAATTATTTCTCAAAGCTGTGCCTCTCTTAATGGCAGCTTTAAGGTGGTTCAGTGGATAGATCACTGGGTTTTGAGTCATGAGTTCAAATCCAGGCTCAGACAGTTACTAGCTATGTGTTTCTAGATAAGTCATTTAATCTCTATTTGCCTCAGTTTTCTCATCTGTAAAATGGGAAGAATAATAGTGCTTCTCTACCAGGGTTGTTGTGAAGATAAAATTAGATCATTGTAAATTGTTTAATATAGCACCTGGCACCTAGTGTCATATCAAAGTTATCTATTATTATGTCAGCTATTATTAATGTACCTGAAGAATAGATTCAGTTTCTTGGCTGCTGTAATATACTTTTGGATCATATGGAGCAATAATCTGCTAAAACTCCCATATTTTTCCCAGGACTTCTGTGGATTCATATTTCCCATATCTTGTACCTAACAAGATTTCTAGACTCTAAGGATAAAACTTTGCCCTTACTCCTATTTAAGTTAATTTCATTCACTTGGCTCAATTTTCTAGCCTGTCAAGGTATTTTAGACTTATATCATCTGATGTGTTAGCTCTTCCTCCAAGCTTTGTAATGGTTCCAAATCTGATAAACATGCCCTCAACATCTTTATCCAAGTCAGTAATAAGAACATTATATAGCACAGGATTAAGCAGGAAGACCGAAGGCATTCCACTACAGACCTCCTTCTAAACTGAAATTAAGGCATGAATAACTATCCTTTGGATCTGATTATTCAACTAGCCTCAAATCCAGCTGTACTCTCAACTCCTATACTTTCCATTCCACAACTCCCCCCCCCCGAATTGTATGAGAGAAACTATCAAATGTTTTGCTAAAAATCTAGGTAACTCATGTACAGCATCTCCTTAATCTACCAGTTTAGTCATCCTGAAAAAAAAAAAAGAAATGAAGTTAATCTGATATAACACAGCCTTGATAAAGACATGTTGACTCTTTGTGATGACCATTTCCTTTTCTAGATTTTCACTGGCCATCTATGAGACAATCTCCTCATTTTACAGAATAAATCAAGTCTCCAAAGGAAACATGATTTATCTAAGAACATAGAGCTAGTCAGTGTCAGAGCAGGGTAAGTGTCCTGGTCTCCTGTCTTTTTTATGATGCATTTTCTGCCATATTGGTGCAGGAAAACAACTTGCTCATGCATGCATGATGAAGGAGAAATATTATGGGGAAAACCAGAGAAGTTGACTTAAATATTAATTGTGGGCTCAGTGGGGTGGATAGGAGACAGGAAGGGACAATGGGTAAGACAATAGGTAAGCCAAGGAACCAGGTTTAACTATAAGGGAATGACCATTGACTGAAATGGCATTTAAGCCTGACCAACTGTCACTCTGCCCCACCCAGCCTGGAATAAGTTCAGATTATTATATACACACAATGAGAACTTTAAATTACTAAAACCACACAGGGAAACAGTTTAATTATAATATGAGGGGAATGGAAGGGGATTAGGTGAAACTATGACTAACAATCCAGGACTGGAGTCAAAAGGGGTAAGATCCCTAGCCAACCTGGCTTCTGCCAGGTTTTGACAGCTTGGCTAAGCTCCTGAGGAAAAGGGCTTGATTTTTGGGGTCTCACAACTGTTCCAGAAATGTTTCCAGGATGCCAGGAACCAACTCCTCCACAGCTGATGATCCAAAGTAACCAGGTAGGGAGTGAAGTCTGCAAGCTGTCCACCAGATCACAGGCCACTTCCCTACTCAGTGTTGACTTGCAGAATTGAGGTCTTCTGCCTTTTCAGCTTTCACCACTCTCCAAGATCTCATGGAATCAGGGACTGCAAATTGCACTTCTCCTCTGAACCCCTCACAGCATAGCAGTCTGTCATTTGCCCAGCACTTCCTCTCTACCCCCTGCATTCCATTCAGAATGTCCATGACTCCTGGCAAAGGCTTTTCCTAACATGCTTACAAATAAATCTGCTTTTAAACTATACCTATTACAGAAAGAAAATGCGTATTTAAAGCTAAGCAGAAAAATATTATCAGGTGTTTTTATTGTTCTCTTACTCTTTTTCATTAGCATAAATGAGTAAAAGCCGATTGAGTAATGAATTGTTGACTCAGTATCCTGCTGACCCTTATCCTTTGAATGTTTCCCTGAAGTGACAGATCTTTAATAGAAACTGTTGTCAGCCCCACTGAAGTAGCTGCCTCTACCATGTGATTTGTGGACTAAGAGAAGCTCCTCCTTTCCATCCCCACTAGCCTAATTTGGTATTATTTTACTCCTAGGCCAATTCAACAAGCATTTATTATATAGCTACTATGTCCATGGAACTTGCTAAATGTTGAGAATACAAAGCTTTCTACAACACTAACATTTTTCTAAAAGAATTTGCAATTCCATGATGATGATGATGATAGCTGGTATTGATATAGTGCCTACTACATGCCAGGC
This sequence comes from Gracilinanus agilis, assembly GCF_016433145.1. Classification (NCBI taxonomy): domain Eukaryota; kingdom Metazoa; phylum Chordata; class Mammalia; order Didelphimorphia; family Didelphidae; genus Gracilinanus; species Gracilinanus agilis. The sequence continues at coordinate 151,018,169 of NC_058131.1, forward strand.
TCTTCGGAAATATCTCATTTAATCTACACAATAACCCTTTGAATTAGATGCTGTTGTTTTCCCCATGTTACTTTTGCTGATGAGAAAACTGAGGCACAAAGGCTAAATGATTTAATTGAGATCATAGTAAGTATCTGGGGCTGGATTTGAACTCAGATCTTCCTGACTCCAAGCCACGTACTCTATCCATGGTACCACCTAGCAGGAATTCACTCTAAAGTTTTCAAAGTGTTTCTTAACCTCACATTTATTTATCTTAACCTCACGACAAACCTTTATGGAAGGTACTACAGATATTCCTGTTTTATAGAGGAGGAAAATGAGGCTCAGAGAAATTAAGTAATTTGCCTATGTTGACACAACTAATATATGTCAGAGATGGATCTGAGTCTTATACCAATAAGTCCTATTAAAGTTCAAGGCAAGGCATAACCTTTAGACCTGACTCCAGGTTTAGCATTAATCTACTATGCCACTTGGGTGGTAGGCATAAGAGGGAAACATGTACCCTAGATGATGCCTAAAGTCCCTTTCCTACAAAATTCTGAGCTGGGAAGGTAGATATGGTGAAGGAGGGATAGGGTACAGAAGGCAGAGTGAAGAGTTCTTGAAAGGGAAATGGAAAAGTTCATTGATGACAAAATTTTCCAGTTTTGCTTAGGGGCTTCCCTACTCAAAACAGTCTGCATTAAATGTAAACTGGGTACTAAGAGGTGCCCTGAATTTAACAGAATAATTTAAAATAGAATAATTTAATAGAATTTAATAGATTTATACAACAGAGCTGGAAGAGCCTTTTGAGATCCTTTTGTCCCTAAACATCCAACATGGAGCCTGAGGGCCACATGGGACCCCTGTGACCCTGGGGTACGGTCCACCAGAGATTTTTAGCAAAATAATTTTACCTAATTAGCTAGTCCACATGAAACTGTAGCAAGGTCAGTAGGGATTCACCATTTGGCCTGCCGCTACTGCTGTGCTACTGATTGCCTCCACCAAACTTGTATCAATTAGTCACTCTGACTCGAGTTGAATATAATTAAATTCATGTGGCCTAAACACATACGGATTTCTGACCATGAGACCCACTCTTCAAAAGGCTGAATTCCCTCGTCATTAACAGAGAGAAAACAAAAGTTTGAATTGACTTGTCCAAAGTCACTTACTTAGCTGAATTGTGACTCCTGGTTCAGTGTCTTTCCCCTTTTATCATGCTATTGTTTTTGTTCAATCATTGAGCCGTGACCGACTCTTAATGACCCCGAGAACTGTAGCACGCCAGGCCCTTCTGTCCTCTTCTATCTCCCAAAGTCTGTCCATGCTCATTTTTGTTGTTTCCGTGCCATTATCCATCCATCTCAACATCTGCCATCTCCTTCTTTTGTCTCCAATCTTTTTATCCAGAAAGTCTATCTTCTCATTATATGGCCAAAGTATTTAGGCTTCAGCTTCAGTATTTGGTCTTCCAGTTAAGAGTCTGAATTAATTTCTTAAAGTAACCTTTCATAAAATCTTGGCGTCAGCCTGAATTGGCAAAAAGGTGCTTTTTCTCTCAGATTCTAGACTGGTATTTCAGCTTGTGACCCAGAGCTTAAGACCTCAAAGGCTCAGGTTTAAACAGTCCAGGAAGATATAAAGGTAGCCAAATTTAAAACTGCTGGGACCACATGTGTTCTGATCATTATAAAGCAAAATGTGCTTTACTTGGTTAATTGGTCACAGGGGCCGAGGGGTTAGCCTTTTGCAAAAGACTTCCAGAGGAGCCAGGGAATTATTTCAAAGACAAAATTTTGGCAAATGAGCTGTGATGAGTATTTGTGAGAAGTTATTTTGGGGAATAACATTTTCATGCTGTGTTTTAATGAAAGAGCCATTTTAGTTTGAGTGCTGGTAAACAGTTATGTGTTATCTTCTGTTGAGGTAAAAAGAGGAGAGGGGAAGGGAAAGAAAAAGAAGACAAGAGAAAGGCAGAGACAGAAAGAGAAGGAAGGAAAGAAGAATATTCTAGAGCCTCTTTATAAAGCACTGAACAGAGGGTCATCCTGCTCACAAAATCATTTCTTGGTTGGAAAGGAGTAATTCTGACTGATCAAAATCAAACTATAACAATTGATCATTTGGGGGAAGAGCTAAAGGATAGGGGAGACAGTGGTTAGGCCCTATGAAGAATTTCATCTTTCTTGATGACATTGAGAGGTAAAGGTAAAGTGGGTCAGGAGGGGAAGATCAAGAACTGGGGGAGGGAGTGTAGTAGGGCAAAGAGGATAGTTGAGGAGGCAGTTATATAGAGTGTGTAAGATTAAAAATTAATATCGGAATACTCCAAGTATAATAATTTTATAAGGTTTTATTTATAATAACTTGAAGCAAAAGGAAAATTAGCAGCCTCAGTAAAGAAAAAGAAAGTTCCCCGACTACACACACGGAAGAAGAGAGAGCCAGGATGGGGTTACACATAACTATATACAAACAATGTAAGCATGCAACTTGGGGATGAAAAGGAAAGGAATTCTGGGAGATGAAGGCCAAGGGTTCCAGATTTTCTAATTACACAAGTGGCAGGGACCTGCTCCCCTTAACCATCTGCATCTCCATTCTCCCATTTCCCCATAGTTTTTACTCTGACCTGATAAAATATTCCAATCCTAGCTGGATGTTCTCAACATTTTTGCCCTGTCTAAAATTTCACCTATTTTCCATTGATAGAAACAATAGATCAAATTCGTTGAATTTCCCAATATAAATTGGAGGAATGAGTCCTAGGAAGCAAAGACTCAGAATAAAAAGCTAATAAACATCTAAGAAGAGATAACAACAGATATCTGTGGATATATACTCAAGCATCTTTATTATAGACATCTGACATAATTAATATAGTAAAGAGAATAAAGTCCTTTGAGGAGCTATACTTGGCAAGCCAGAGATATTTCAGATTCAGTATTAATAGCAAATGTGACATTAACGTCACAATTAACAGAATGCTACAGCGGGACCTAGGATATTTGGGCTCTGTTTACAATTATTTTAATTTTTTCATCTCTGGTGGCTAACAGAAAAAATAAAGTGTGCAGAAGCATAGTATTGTCCCAGGGTAGGAGAGAACCTACCTCCGACCCTCATTGTCCAATGCATACCTGAACAAGAATGGCCTCTACAATACCCAATAGTGAGAATATTGAGCAACTTAAAATGTGTGTTATTTAGTCATTCAGTCACATCTTAGTCTTCATGACCCAATGGACCATAACCCACCATGTGCTTCTGTCCTTCACTATGTCTCGAAGTCTGTCCAAGTTCATGTTTGTTGTTTCGTGACACTGCCTATGCATTTCATCCTCTACCATTTCCTTCTCCTTTAACCTTCAATCTTTCCCAAAATCAGAACCTTTCCAGTGAGTCCTGTCTTCTCATTATGTGGGCAAACTATTTAAGCTTCAATTTCAGTATTTGACCTTCCAGTGAATGGACTGAATTAGTTTCTTTAAGTATTGACTGATTTGATCTCCTTGTGGTCCAAAGGACTCTCAAAAGTTGTCTCTGGGAACACAATTGAAAAGCTTTGGTTCTGTGGCACTCGGCTTTCCTTGCTCCAACTCTTGTTACCAGGTGTTGCTACTAGAAAAACCATACCTTTAAGTTTGTCAGCAAGGTGATTATCACTTTTTAAACCAGTGACTTGGATCAAGGCAAAGATGATCTATTTATTGAATTCACCAAAGGCACAAAGTTTAGATGGATACTTGCCATGCCAAATGATAGACTAGAGCTCCAGAAAGGACTTGGCATGCTCAAATAATGGGTCAAATTGATTAAGATGAAATTTAATAGGGGTAAATGTAAAGTCAAATGCTTCCATTTCAAAGACCAATTTCACAACTATAAAATGGGGAGAAAATTCGAAAAAATGGGGATTTTTGTGGGTTGCAAGCTCAATGAGAGCATGGTAATCAGTTCTGGGCATCCCATTTTTGGCAGGATATCTATAAGTCAGAAAACATCAGGAACAACTATATGGTGAAGGATATTTAGTTCTTTTTTAAAAATACTAATATTTTATTTTCCTCCAATTACATATGAAACAATTTTTTAATATTCATTTAAAATTTTTTTAAGTTCCAAATTCTCTTCCTTCCCGCACTCCCTCTCTTTCTTTCCCCTCCTCCCCCTCCCTCCTACTCCTCCCTGCTTGCTGAGACAATAAGCAATCTGATATAGATTTTACATGTGCAATCATGTAAGCCATTTTTCCATATTAGTCATTTTGTGGAAGAGATCTCAAAGAAAACAAACAAAAAAGGAAAGACAGATTGCCACATAATGTTAATTCAACTTGGTTGAATTAGCCAGGAGAAGACATAGTGGGTCATGATAGCTATATTCAAGTATTTGGAGGGCTATAAGATAGAAGGATTAAACTTAGTCTATTTAACCCCAGCTTGCATAACTACAGATAGTTGGAAGAAACTGGAAATTAGTGATTCATGTAAGGATAAACTTCCTAACAAGCAGAGCCATCCAAAAGTAGAGTGGGCTACTTCAGAGGTAGTGAATTCTTTCTCATTTAAAATTTTTCAAGTGAAAGTAGGACAAACATTTATTATGGATAGAGATACATGTATAACTCAGACTGAATTATTTGCCAGATCTGGGAGGGGGAATGGAAGAAGGGAGTGAGACAATTTTGGATCATATAACTTCAGAAAATGTATGTGGAAATTTGTTATTAAAATATAATAAAATATGGACCTTTATTTATATATGGGTTGAGCTAGAGATTCCTTCCAACTCCGAGATTCATAATCATCAATAAGCATTTATTAAGTGCCTACTATTTGCCATGGACTATGCTAAGCACTAGGGATATAAAGACAAATAAAAACACTCCCTGCTCTCAAGGAGCTCACAATCTAAGTCTAAGACAAGATGTTGATAGGGTACATGAGATACTCTGATGGTGTGATTCTGTGAAGTATCATTTATAATGTAGGAATTCTTAAGTCCTAAATCCTGAGTCTTTAGTACCTGCTTCCAAATGGCTCTCTCCACTCACGCACCAATTTTCAAACCCTCAGCCCTTCTGTTCACTTCAAACCCTCAACTTAGACATCTTGGTCAGTCAAAGGCTTTGACTGAGGAAAGATCTGTGGGTTACCTGAAGTTTTCCACACAGTGATGTTCTCTAATCTGGGTGTTAAGCTAGCTTGCTGATTCCTTCAGGCGATTTATGCTCTGGAGGCTTTTTTGAAACCCGAGGTTGCACAAGAGATAGAGAAAAACATGCTTCTGAACATCTGGATGCTTTTGAAAAAGAATATGCCAAAAACTTAGTGTGTGAGGCATTTTGAGAGGAAGTAGTGATTAATTAAACAGCTCTCCAAGGAGCTGATTAAGGACAAAACTGTCTTTTCCCTTTTCTTTGATGCCGTCTCAGTCCTTCATCATTACCCATCCACAGGATCTCCTATTACTAGACCTCTGTATATGGATCTCCATTTCCTTGGATGCCTAGGCAGCTAAGTAGCATAGTGGATATAGCACTGGGCTAGGGGGAAGATTTGGGTTCAAATATATCATTATACAAATACTAGCTGTATGACTTTTGGCAGGTCTCTTAACCACTGTCAGCCTCAATTTCTGCATCTATAAAGTGGGGATAATATTAGCATCTACCTCTCAGAGTTGTGGTGAGGATCAAATAAGATGAATACTTTGTAAAGTGCTTAATGCAGTGCCTGGTACATAGTAGGTGCTTAATAAATGCATATTTCCTTGCTTTCCTTTTTCTTCTTGAAGACATCCACCGACTCCTACACTTTTTTTTGCAAAGACAGATTTAACTAGGACACCTTTCTTTCTCACTTGTTTCTCAAAATCTTTTGCTTCCATCAAGGTTCACTTCAGGTGCCATTTCAATCAAGAGGTGTTTTTGCCTTATCTACCTCCATCTCCCAGTCATTAATATTCCTTTCCTGCCAGAAATGGCTTTGTATAAGTATACTTTGCATTTGTTTATTTGGATGCTTAATATACTACCACCTCCTAGCAAAATGTAAGCTTTATGAATGCAGGGACTGTTTCAGTTTTGTTTTTGTAGTCCCAGTTGGACCTAATCAAGGTCTATTACTGTCTGATATTGGCAGAATCAGAGTAGCCCAAGTCATTGGGGAAGAGTAATTGAATTGTGTGTTCTTTTATGCCCATCTTAATCTCTGACATACTTGAGGGATTTTTATAACACTAAGCCCACATAGTATTATAACGCAAAACGACATGCTTCTCTAAGCTACAGGTGTGTTGAGAGGGGCATTTTGAGCAGTTAGGGGGTACAGTGAATAGAATGCTGGGCATGGAATCAGGAAGACCTGAGTTCAAATATGATCTCAGACATTTACAAGCTATGTCACCCTGGACAAGTCATTTAACCCTGTTGGTCTCTGTTAGCCATCTGTAAAATGAGTAGGAGAAGGAAATAGCAAACCACTCCAGTATCTTTGCCAAGAAAACTCCAAATGGGGTCATAAAGAGTCAGACACAACTAAAAAACAATAAGAGTAACATTTTAGCCTCTGGAGCCGGGGTCAGCAACCTTTTTGGCCGTGAGAGCCATAAACACCTGCAGAAGGAGGAGGATGGAGGCAGAAGGTGCTGGAATATGGGGCGGGGGCTGAAGGCCTCCCTGAGGCACATCCTGGGGCTCTGCCCGGACTGGCAGGTCGGGAGGTGGAGCCAGATATGGCTCAAGAGCCATACTTTGCTGACCCCTGCTCTGGAGAATAAGTAAATAGAAGGTTAATTTTCCCACCAGGTTATACTCCTCTGGATTTTTCTACTGTGTTCCAGAAAGCTTTCTTTCCTAGAAGATCTCCTTAGCACCAGAACTCACAAATTCACACTTCAGAAGTCCTCTTTGCCCCTGATGCTCTTTTCTCTGATTGAAAAAAAAAGAGGAGCCCTCCCAAAGCTCCCATTTGAAACAAGTACCCCGGCTAGCCATTATTCTATTTCCTATCATTCTACATTCTATAGTTCTTCAATACTCTCCTGGGCCAGACAACCCCTCTTCCACCTTCCTTTTATGTGTTGTATATATCCTCAGTATTCAACACAGTGCCTCCCATTAAGTAAGACCTTAATAAATGCTTCTGACTGATGCACTGACTTGCAAGCCTCTCTTAGGCATCAATTGTCTTTCTTCTCTTCTATCCCTTATCCCTGTCTCTTTTATCAAAGTTTTATAGGCAATTAGTATATTAGAGGTTTTATATTTAAAATATTTTAATTCATGGTGAAATAAAATGCACTTAGATAAGGTGAATGAGAAGCCATGATATCCAACTCTTTTTTTAAAGTTTTTCAATTTTTAATAACAAAATTCCACATGAAATTTCTGAAGTTATATGATCCATATTGTCCCCTTCCCTTATTTCCTCCCATCTCCTAGAGCAAACAAGCAATTCAATCTAGGTTATACATTTATTTTCACACAAAACATTTCTACGTTATTTATTTTTGTAAGTGAATAATCTTATAAAACCAAACCCCCCAAATATATACTCAAATAAACAAGTGAAAAGTCATATGTTTTCATCTGTATTTTTACTCCAATAGTTCTTTCTCTGGAGGTAGATAGCATTCTTTGTCATGTCCCTCAGAATTGTCCTGGATCATTGTATTGCTTTTAGTAGCAGTCTATCAAATTTTATTGTTCCACAATTTTGCGGTTACTGTGTACAATGTTCTCCTGGTTCTGCTTATTTCACTGGGCATTAGTTCATACAACTCTTTCCAGATCTTTCTAAAGCATGACATCCAACTTTTCCCCATGGCTCCAACAAGCTTAGCATGCTCAGCAAGCACACCTCAATAAAACCATCTTGGCAACTGGGCTAAGCCAGATTGAGGGTAATAGATAAGCCAGTCAGTGGAAGGGGTTGGGGTTCTACTCCAGACGTTCAAAAAAATTCCTCGAGTAGAATAGGAAGGTGAGAACAATTAGCACTTAGAGCTTGGTTAAACATTGAAAAGAAGCCAAAGTCATCCATAGCATGTCAGACCATTGCTCTTTCTCCTGACTTTTGTCATGCTGGACTTCATTAACTCTGGGAGAGAGAATAAAGTTGATGACTTTGTGAAACTCTGTCTCACTTAAATCCAAATTCACTTGCAAGTAAAGACATCATCATCCCATGATGTCATTGGTTCTCTTTGAAAACATAGGACAACCAACAAAATGCACTTAGACTTAGGAAAGATTTGTTTGCTGTTGGTATTATTGGTAAAAAAAAAAGGCATTTGTGTCTTCCCTTTTAGTAGTGTTGATATAATTGAGAATCCATGCCTTTATGAACAAAGAAAGCTAATGTTTTTGTTTTTGTTTTATTCTTTGTTCTCAAAGCTCTTTATTTATTTTCTGTTAAAGACATTCTAGTTTTGTGAAGAAAATAAGGGTCTTGAAGTGAGAAGAGACCCAGGTTTAAATCTGATCATTTTATATTTTCTAGTTGTCTCCCTCTGGAAAAGTCACTTAATATCTTCCAGCCTCAGTTTCCTCATTCATATAATGAGGATATAATAATTCTACCTGTGGGATTTACAGAATTGTTATCAAGGGAAAATGAACTAATGTTTATGAAGTCGTTTTTAGATCTTAAGGTATTATAAAAATGGTTTCTATTATTATTTGTCTCATTTCTTTCTCCTTTAATCTTTCATCATTTTCCTTTTTTCTCTTCTGTCACTCATGTGTGTTTTGAGACATATTTTGGTTATTTGTATGTAATGCATACTAAATAATAACTTCTTTTCAATATTCTCTTTCCTTTTTGAATCCAGAGATGTCCTAGGCTGGGTTACATAGAGAGAACTATAGTTAGATTTATTTCATGATGGGATCTACTTTAAGCTCTTTGTAAAAAAAAATAAGATGGCATATTTATGCCAGTTTTGGCTATGCTTCTTTCTTATAAGTGTCCTAATTTGGGTCCTTGAAGTTAATTTGAGGGAGCACAAAAGAGGCACATCATGCTAAGCTTGGGGAGGTTTCAAGTATGGATCCAGTGACCATCTATGTGTCTTTTATCTGATTACTAGCCTTGGTAAGTGTGGAAAGACTCATCACTAGAAGCTTAGCCACCAGAACATGAATTGTTCTGGTCATAGAAATGTATGAAGATTCAATTTATGTAGAGGGATTGTATTCTAAATTGGTGGAAAGATCATAGGATCCAAGGTTTTGTGGAAGGGACCCCAAAAGTCATCTAGTTCAAGATTCCCCGTTCCCCCATCATATCCAATAAAAAGTTGAGGATGAAAGATGTTACGTGACTTATCGAAGTCAGAGCTAGGAAGTGAACTTCAGTGCTTTGATTCCAGAGGCAGAGCTCCCTCTATACTGTCCTGTTTGCCCAATGGAGTTCCCACATCAGTAAAATCTAGTTTGCCTTAATGTAGTGATGTATAGACATATTATTATAATGATATGTTTTTATGGCTAGTTGATTTGTTGAGAAGCAAAGAATTGTATGCACTGGAAAAGGAAGTTTAACTTTTATTGGTCACCTACAGTGCAGGAATAAGAAAGGGGTACTACGTGTTAACCTGTGGCTGTTTGGTTGAATTATGATGTTCAATAAGGTATCTGATGACTTTGGGGGTAGACCACCAGAGATATGAGAATGCAAAAGGAAACAGTAGGGAATGGAAGAAGAAAAAATGCAGGAGCTCAGAAATCAGGAAAACCAATAAGTAATGGAGATGTGCACACTAAAAGATAGCGAGCTTCAGAGGACAGAAGATTGGATTTGAGTCAGAAAACTGGAGTGATTTAATGATAAGGTAGAATCATTGTTTGTCAGGATGACTTCTTGCTCTTGAAATGAAATAACTCTCCTGGATTAAATTGCAAATGTCAAATGTAATAATACATGGCCCATAATTAGTCCATGAGGCTTTTATGCCTTTCATTTATCCAATAACTCATGAATCTCTGGGGGAATTATCTTTAAAATATATCCTCAGATACTTTGACTTCAGTTCTGAAGCAGAAATTTCCAAGTTTCTAGCTAGAGCTAGGTCCTCAATGTTCTAAGAATAAGATTTCCCCTGAAGATTCAGAAATCTGTAGTCGTCGTCATCGTCGTAGTGGTAGTTATAGTAGTATAGTTATAGTAGTCGTAGTAGTAGTAGTAGCAGTAGTAGTAGTAGTATAGTTGTAGTAGTAGTAGTAGTAGTAGTAGTAGTAGTAGTAGTAGTAGTAGTAGTAGTAGTAGTAGTATAGTTGTAGTAGTAGTAGCAGTAGTAGTAGTAATAGTAACAGTAGTAGCAATAGCAGCAGTAGCATATAGAATTTTAAAGTTTATTAATGTTTCCCAACCTTATGAATCTTATCTCATTTGAACCTCACAGCATGCCTATGAGGTAAGAAATTATTATCCCCATTTCATAGGAGAAGAAACCGAGGCCCAGAAAATATGACTTGCCTGTGTTTATACAATTAGAAATAATAATAATAATAATAATAATAATAATAATAATAATAATAATAACAACATTTATAGAGTGTTTACCAAACACCAAAGCAAGTGCTTTATATTATCCCATTTGGTCCTACAACAACGCTAAAGGGTAGGTACTATTTTTCTCCCCATTTTATGGAGGAAACAGAGGCATGTAAAGGTTAAGTGACATGTCCAGAGTCATGTAGCTAATAAGTCTTTTAGGCTGGATTAGAACTCTGGTCTTCCATACTCCAGTTGGGTCACCCTGCCATATTGGATATGACCAGCAAAGGAAGTGAGCCATTCATGTCCTGAGAGTCAGGAATCACAGTTGGATATTCTGAAAGGCATACCATACTTCCCTGACATTAAAAGAACCAAAGGGAGCTCATTTAATTGATCATTTATGGAGGACTTATTGAAAACTATAGACAGTGTCACCCAGGAGGAGAGGTCATGGGACAGAGGAGATTACAGAGTCTGTGACTAGATTTGTTCTTTGTGAAGGAGATCCTGAAGCCTTGCAAGTACTGACATTAATTAAAATGGATGTATTTCCAGCCCACATTATGATTAAACTGTACTTCTCAAACCCATTCCAACGTGAGTTGCTCTTTTACTTCTCTTATCTGTCAAAACAATTGACTAAATTCAGGTGCGATCATAGACTAGGGGACAACACTGCTCATAGACATTTCCCGGAAACCAAAAGGGAAACAAATCTATGCAAGCTTTCCTAACAGTCTGTTTTTTGGCAGTGATCCTGTTAAAAATCTATTGGCATGGAATGGTTGTGTGTAACTGACATTTGGTAGTTTGATTGGTTTGCATCTATGTAAATAGCCAATTTCTTCAGCTGGTTAGAAATTGCCAGTGGAAAGGAGACTGACAGTGTCTCTTCAGTAAATTCTTGGGTGAAAGACACACCATTTTTAATTTATGAAGTGGTTTCTGATACTTCAGGCCATTTGGTGACCAGACATTGACCTTTGTCCTTTTTCTGTGGGACAATGGAGCATATTGTCAGGTGCTATGGCACCGTTTGGGTGTGCAGACATTCTAAGCTTTAATTATTGTGGATAAACCGGATGCCAAGTTTGGAATAAAATGCTGATGGCTCAGTAACTTAGGCAACGAATCAATAGAAAGAGAGCTGTATGTTTGGAGGCCAGGAAAGCCACAGTATCTGTCCATTCTTGTATCTAATTAAATCTGGAGAGGTGAACTTCTTAGGTTAGACACTCTCCTTGTTTATTTGAAGGACTTGTTCTAACTATATTTGCTGCTCTTAAATGTCACTTCAACATATTAAAAACAACTGGTAACCCTATTTCTTTCTCTTGGGACAGTCATGCAAATAAGTACTAAAATATAGGCAGAGTTTTTTGGAGTGTATTTAATTTATAATTTGAGATGACATATGATTTTATCTATGATTTTTAAAAACCTCTTGGATAAAACAGACTTAAAAAATAAAGGGCTCCTCCTTCCCCAGGCCATGAGCTTTCCAGTCTTATGTATGTGCTTTGTGAAATGCATACCTTGTAAACGTTTCATTATTAGCCTTAAATTGTTGGATTATTCAGTGTTAATCCTTAGAAGACTGGTACAAAGTAGAGCTGGCAAAAATCCCTAAAATGGTTGATTCCAAGGACAGCTGTAGGTAACTCTTCATCACCATTTTCAAGGCAACAGTCATGCCCTCTCCCAATAGAGCTTAGATTGGAAATGGACCTGTTAAAACACACACACACACACACACACACACACACACACACACACACACACACACACACACACACACTGATCTGGAAAAGGCTGCATGAATTGTAACCCACGAACAGAATAGAATATGGTTATGATTATACCATAACCTACCATAAGAAATGACAAATATGAAGACCACAAAGAAACTTGAGGATTCTGATGAATGATTCACTACAAAAATTAGTATAATGTGTACACTAACTGCAATTATTTTCTTAAAGAGTATTTTAGTAAAACAGAAAGAAAATGCTCCCCAAATGCACCAAAGAGAATAGGAGACACAAAGGCAAACAAAATATCTCGATTATTATTTTGTTTAAATAAATATACAGATTTTAACACAATATAAATAGCCTGAAGTCTGTGATTTTCAGAGCCATAATTTTTCTCATTTTGTTTAATTGATTCTTTGATAGGGAGCTTTTTGAGAGTTAAGAATTTTCTAAAATAAACCTAAGGTTTTTGGGTTTTTTTTGCCCTGCAGCCATCTATAAATAATGATTTCTCACCCCATAGCCCTAACTTCCTGCCTCATTCATTCCAGCCCCAAATGATACGTCACTCATTATAATAATTCTGTCTCTAAACCTCAAACAATGGGTCATCCACTGGTGCTTTTATTGCTACTGGAGGGAGAGAGCATAGAATAGCTATTGAAGCCTGAACAGGAACAGAGGGACTGTCATGGTAACTATGCCATTGGAACTTAATGCTGCATTAAATTTCTAAGGAATATCCATAGGTGGAGAGGCTTATGCTTGGCCTCCTTGACCCAAGATAAACAGGTATCTTCAGATCACCCCAAATGATGAAAGGACTCCTTGTATGTAGTTGTTATTACTCTTACATATCATATCTCTCTAATCAGATGAACACAGATAATTTATTGAGTAGCAGTGTGCTGCTATGGAGATTTGACTCAGAAAGACTTATTTAGGGTAGGTATTAACTCAAGGAACTCATGGTAAAAAATTCCATCCATAACTAAAAAATGAACTGTTGGAGCGTGATTACAGATCAAAGTATGCCATCTTCCATTTTATTTCCTGCATGCCTTTTTTTATTGGAAGTGTGATATGTGTCTTCTCTCAAGACATGAGCAGTATGGAAATATGTATTGCATGAAAGCCCTGGTATAACTTATGGCAGACTATTTACCGCTTGGGATAAGGATGGAGGGAAGGGAAGAAGGGAGAAAATCTCAATCCTAGGATGTCAGAAAACAATTGTCAAAATTTTTTTTTCTACAGATAAACGAAAAATTAAATATTTTTTTCAAAAAGGGTGTTAACTGGCAGCATGACATCTTTTGGAAAGAGTGTTTACTTTAACACTGCTATGGTTTTCCACACACAGACCTGTCAGGGGATGGGGATGGCTGAATTAACACCAAGCCTGGATCTAATTGTAAATCTAAAACCTTTCCTTCCCTTCCTAAAGGCCACATGTTCTCCTGAGCCTTTACAGAAATGTCTGTCTCTAAATTAGTCAAAGACTCCTAAAATCAAAATTAAGAGCAAGAAGAGAAAGGGAATCCAAAGAAGTGAGATGCCCATTGAAACAGGTTTCTGGGCATCCAACGCTGAAATGATCTGCTCTGGCAACAAAGGAGATTCCTGGCAGAGAGTGAGAGGGAAGACATGTTTCCTGGGAGATATCCCCACATGGAGGAATGTGATGATGGGAAGGCTCATGGTGGTTGTACTTTTAAGACTGGCATTGTAAATGCATCTTTGTGGTCATAAGAAAAACTAATTGCATGTAATTGTTTGAGCTTTTTCTCCTTTAGTCAGAGTAAAGGGAGATAACCTGCAAACTAAACAATTATTTAGAATTATAGGTGGAGAGTCATAAGTCTGTCAGCAATCACGAGGCCTCCAAATTGTCTGGATGTGAAGTTGGAATCATAGAATGGACCAATAAGCTCAACTCAGAGCACCAGGAAGGCCATTGAAGTATTCTGAAATGCAAGATACTCTTCTTTTTAGAGGCATAAGGAAGACAAAGCTTTCTAGAATTATGGACCAATATAGAAACCTTAGCTATACCAAATAGGCTGAGAAAGTTCGGATCCTGTCCAGTTGGAACTCTTTGGTTTTCTTTTAATATATGCTTCACAGGATTTTATTCTGTATATTATTTCCCATTTCAAGTCAAGGGATTTTTCTCATTATTCCCTGTCTCTTCCCCTTGACACAGCTTCCTCATGGGTAGTTTTCCCGATCTGGTTAAGAGAATCTTTAGCACTATAAAAGTATTTTAAACTAAAGATGCTATGTAGTTATATTGTGCTATCAGACTTTTTTGGAGTTTATTTAGTTTGGTCTGGTTTTTGCCTTTATTTTCCCCTAATACTTGGTAGACTGCCTGACCCAGAGTAAGCACTTAATAATAATTTTTTATTGACTTGATTTATTGCTGAAGATAGAGTGCAGGTCTGGCTGCAGGAAGATCTTATTTGGAATCTTGCTTCAGACACATGCTAGTTATGTGATATTGGACAAGTCACTTAAATTCACTCAGTTCCAGTTTTCCCATGAGTAGAAGGGGGATGATATCAGCACATACATCATAAGGTTGTGTGAAGATTAAATGAGTTGACATATAAAGTGTTTTGTAAATCTTAAGGGCTTTATTAAATGCTAGATATCATTATTGTTATTACTAGAAAGCAAGGTCCAATATTTAATAGCATTTAGTAGTCAGATCTGTGACTCTTTCTTGTTAGCCTATTGAACCAGTTAATACCTCCCTGTAATTTTGCTCCAAAAGCATAGCATTTGAGGAACTGCAGTGGCATTAAAATTAAGGTTTTATTTTTAAGCAGAAGGTCTTTCAGGGGAATTGATTTTTCCACTTTCTTAGCTGTTCAGAGATAAGAATGAACACTAATTAAAACAACTTATCCAAGGCTAATCAGGGATAAGAGATTTTTCCTGACATAATCAAATCATTTATAATATACATTTGTATATGTGGAGAGGGGAAGAGAGGATGGAGAAGAAAAGGGAGAGGGAGGGAGAGAAGGGGAGGAAAGATAGGGGGAAAGAGACAGATGGAGAAATATAGAAGGAAAAAGAAGAGAGGGAAAAAAGTGAGGGAGAGGAAATAAGAGGTATAGAGAGAAAAGAGAGAAGGAGAAATACAGGAGAGAGGGGGGAGGAAGGAGAGAGAGGAGAGAGAAGAAGAAAAGACAAGAGAAGATTTTTGTTTTATGCACTATAAAAAATGCCTTCTAGGTTACAGATACATATACATGATTTTGTCCTCGAATAGCTTCCTGTCTAATTGGGGAGACTATATAAATCTGTGAAAAATTAAACATTAAAGTATTTAAACAACTCAAGCACACAATAGAAGTAATAGTGCAATTTAGTACCTGATTGTGCAAAACCCCAGTGCAAGTCCTTACTCTCTCTTTTTCAGGGTGTGTAAATATTTCTTCAAGGTCTGCCCCTTCTATCCCGAGTTATTTATTCTTTTCCTATGATACTTGAATTCTGTTCTTCATGCTTCATATGAATGATTCTTATTTCTGTTCCAATGACTCCTAGCTCTAAATATCTAGCCTCATCCTCTCCCCTGAGTCTCAGTACTACATTGTCTCTTTGGCATTTATTTCAAGGTAGATTCCCTAGAGACAACACAAACTCAATATGTCCAGAACAAGCACTTGCTCCATTTGCCTGTTTCTGTCCATAGCACCGCCATTCTTCCAGTCATCTCGATTTATAACCTCATCATTAACCTCAGTGTTTCCTTTACCTTGACTCCCCAGATCCAGTCAGTTTTCAAATCTTGCTCTTTCTGTTTTCAACATTTCTCTCATAGAATTGCTTCTTTCTTCTCACACAGCTACCACCTTAGTTCTGGCCCTCGTCACCTCTCACCTAGATTATTGCAATGTCCTCCTAATTGGTCCACAGGCTTCAAGTCTCTCCTCCTTCTAGTCTGTCCTCCACGTGGCTACCAAAATTATCTTTCTAAAGAGCAAGTCTAACCATATTCTTCTACTCATTAAACTCGAGTGGTCCCTTGTTGCCTCTAGGATAAAACAAATGCCTCCATTTGGATTTTAAAGCTTTGCCCTTCTGAGGTGCCCCTACCTATTTTTTTTTTTTTTGCTTTATTGTACCTTATTTCCCCTCTTGCACTGAGGTCCAACCACGCTGTCCTTTCCTTTGTTCGTCACACTCCATCTTCAATTTCCATGCCTTGATGCTGGCCCTCCCCTATGCCTGGAATGCATTTCTTTCCCATCTCCACTTCATAGAACCCTTCTCTTCTTTCAAGACAAACTCAAACACCTCCTTCTTCTATATGAAGCTTTTTTAATCCCCCTAATTGCTAGTGTCTTCACTACCATACTATCTTGTATTTATCGACTTTGATTTATTCTTTTTGTAGTTCTTATGTAAATACATATTTATGGATGTACTAATTGTCTCCCCTGTTAAAATATAAGGACCTTGTGTCTAAGGATTATTTTATTCCTTGCATTTATATCCTTGGTACTTCACACAGTGCTTGGTAACTAGAAAGTAGTTGGTATTTATCGATTGCTTGTTTTAGCTCTTTCTTCATTTCCATCTGCTTTTGGAGCGCTTGTGGCTGACTCCTCTCCATTCCCCTTATGTTCTGTCGGTAGTTACTCTGGAGTTACTACTTTCTGCCTGAGGGGTTTTATCTTGGGATTCTTTTAACCTATATAATTTCTTCATTCTGTTAAGAGGTTTTCCCTGTCTACTCATGTCAATCGCTTTACTTTCTGGATTGAAACTTTCTGCCAGGTTCTGACTCCTCTTGCAATCTTGGCACCAGTAGCTAAGCCCAAGTTCTGGTCCTTGTTGTAATATATGGGGGTGGGATGCCATTGTACAGGATTTGGGACCTGTCCCTGCTACAGTCCAGATGCCCCTGCCCTGACACAGCTCTGGATGGAGTAACTAGGTGCTGGCCCTAATAATAATAATAATAGCTGACATTTATATAGCAGTTACTATGTCAGGCATTCCACTAAATGCTTTACAGTTATTATCTCATTTGCTATCTCACTTGAAGGCCTGCCTCATGTAACAAGCACAGTTTTCTCATAGTTTTCCTCACACTCTCCTCTTCTTGTCCCTGCCTGAAAGCCTGAGGCCAGGACTTCTGTCCTTCTGAAAACTTGGCACCGGACCCAGTCTCCTGACATGACCACAGCTAGCCTGTTGCACTGAAAACCATCCATTCTGGGCCTCGTCTATATCGTAGAAAAGTCCTGAATGGGATGGAGAAACTCACTTATGTTCCACTTTGCTGCCAATTAATCTTTCTTCTATGTAGTGCTCTTTTTCTTCCATGACACTTAGTACTTGTGTGACTCTGGACAAGTCCAGTTACACCATTTGCCTCAGTTTCCTCATGTGTAAAATGAACTGGAGAAGAAAACTATTCTAGTTAAACATAACTAAAGTGACTAAATGACAATTTTCAATACCCAATGCTTGGGGGGGTGGGAACTACTAAGTTTTAAACTTATACAACCTAATCTCCAATTTAAAAAATAATGTGACTAATTTATAGCATTATTAATAAGACTTGGTAACTGTACCTGTAATTGCTCCTTCCCTGCATATCATTCCTATTTTATAGATGAGATGAGATAATTGAAGGCCAGAAAGTTTAAGGGATTTGCTCAAGCTCCTAAGGATACTAAATGATTAAGCCAGGTCTTCAGACTCTACACCCAATTTCCTTTCCAGTATGGCACTATAAATACATTACATGGCATATATACATACAATGCCAAATTCCATTATATGTCAGTACAAATACAACCCGCTTTCTGTCTTTACCTGGCAGTGTTTTAAAAACAGAAGGCACGCATCATAAGGCAAGCAAAAGGTAGAAGAAGTAAGGCACTAAGCAGGTCAAATCAGGCAGGGAGTTGAATAACAGAAAGAAAAGGGAAAATTAGACAAGAAGGGTAGACAAGTAGGCAAGTAGGCATGTATTGAAAGGCAAAACAGTCTGAAGAAGAGATATGAGGCACCCCCAAAAATGAGGAACTTGAGTCTCAAAACCAATCCCCAAATGTGGGCAACATGAAGTTTCTCCATAGCCACATCTGAGATCCCAACAGTTTGGGAGCAGATAGTGAAAGTTAGGAGACCTATTGGTCCCATAACTCAGAGTTAAGATGTTTAAGCAATAAAATACCTTTGAAGAATTATTTTATTTTGGATCAATAATTGCTATTACCCTTTTACTAACAAAAGATCAGGATTAGGATTTTTCCCAATTTTTGGTAGAATTGAAAGTGTATCAATCAATCAGCCATCTTTGTTGTTCAGTCATTTGCCGTCATGTCCAACTCTTCATGACCCCATTTGGGTTTTTTGTGGCAGTGATACTAGAGTGGTCTGGCATTTTCCTGTCCAGCTCATTTTACAGATAAGGAAACTAAGTCATAAAGGGTTAAGAGACATGCCCAGGCTCACCCAGCTAGTATCTGAGACCAGATCTGAATTCAGGAAGATGTCTTCCTGACTACAGACCCAGAATTCTATCTACTGTGTTACCTAAGTGCCCATTAGCCATCTAACAACATGCATTTATTGAGCGCCTATCATATGCTATAAACACTGTGCTAGCCTTTGTGTGGGATGCAGAAGTATGACATGAGCTCCAACCTCGGGACCTCGGTAGGTCTTCAATGAGAGGAGATCACTGAGCCCAGGAACAGTTGGGGAAGGATTTATAAAAGAGTCGATTCCGGAGTTTGCCTTGAAGAACAGGTACGCATGATTTAGATAGGTAGAAGTGGAGAATAATAAAAATGTAACCTCCATATCTAATATGTTGATAGCAGCACTAACAGCTTACATTAAAGGTTTGCAAAGCACTTTTACATTTATTATTTCATTTGATCCTTCTAGGAACCCTGAGATATTTACTATTATTATTATTTCCATTTTATAGATGAGGAAGCTGAGGTTAATAAAGGTTAAATGATTTGTACCAGGAGGTACAACTCGGAAGTATCAAAAGCAGAATTAAAATCCAGGTCCTCTAACTGTATTCTTGCACTGATAAAACAGCCGACTTGTTGGAAAATTATTCTAAACAGAAAAAGTGACCTTCCAACCCAGACTGCTTTTGTATTGGTTTCATGTCTTCTATTAAACAGGCTTCCTTGACCATGGTCTGTGCTGATGTTTGACTCTGATCCCACCCTGTCCTCCTAAAGTTTCCCATTAGTGACCTCATTACAAATAGCGCAGCCTAGAACACAGAGTTCTGCTTCATGCCCGGAAGCTCTCCATCATCCTTCGCTCTTTCCTGCGCAACTCCCATAGCCTCTGGGAATTTCGCCGTCCTCCTCTGGCAAATGGGAGTGTTGCTCTGATCTGTGTGCCAGGAGTCTCCCAGCTTAAAAACACCTGAGGTGGGGGGGTGGATGCAGGATTGGGCAACCGGTTCTTACAAAGAGCTTGCTTTGAAAGCTTCCAGTGCCCTGCTCTGGGTACAACAGGATCCCAGGGTGCTGGAGACCCAGGATACGTGAGCAAAATCTCATTACTGTTGTTGTGGTGTCTTGGCGAGCAGTCTGCGACATGCCGGGGCACATTCCCTACCCCGAAGATGTACTATCTCAGGACCCAAGTCAAGTCTGTGTTTTTTTTCTTCGGCTCTGTGGTAAGCTGTGTCGCTGTTTTGAAATGTGGTGTTCCATCGATTATTCAGGACATCAGCAACATGGGGGGCTGTCACAGAACAAGGGGATGGAAAACAAGCTCTGATTTTGTTCCTGAGCCGCAGGAACATGGCAGGGATCTCGGTTAAGTTGCTGGGACAGGGGCCAGGTTCTTAGGTCTGCACTGAATCCTTTTTTCAAAATATTCTTTTCATTTAATATTTAAGAAAACTGTCCCGAGATACAAAACAATTATTGTAAATCTTAAGACTTGTTATATCCATTTAGTTTTTGAGAATATTTCTAATGTTTAGAGGCTTCTCAGAAAAAAACAACAAAACCTTATAATTTTGGGAGTCTTTCTATTAAGATTAACTTACTTGACCCAAAAATCATACCCGTTGATTTGGCATAAATGTACATATATGTATGTAGATATAGATAGTATCAGCTACCATTTATATAGTGTTTTGAGGTTTGCAAAGCACATAATGTACATTATCTTCTTTTATCCTATTATATATAAAAGCACAGGAGAGGCAGTATGGTAAGTGCAGTGATGGTGAACCTTTCAGAGACTGAGTACCCAAACTATACCCTCACACCACAGGGGAGCCCCTTCCTTACCACAGTCAGGGGAGGGAGGAAGCACTCCCATTGGGTTGCCAGGCAGAGGGGTGGGTGATGTGAGAAATGTCCTCAGGCACATGTGGAGAGAGGGAGCAGCTCCTTCTAGTATGTGTACCATAGGTATACAAACACAGGTATGGTAGAGAGGAAGCTAGCTTTGGAGTCAAGGAGACTTAGGTTCAAGTTCAATCTTTGCTACATACTAGCTGTGTGACCCTGACCAAATCTCTTAACTCCACAGTGACCTGACTTAGGCATTGATGCAGAGAATGTGCCAATATAGATTGGTAGAGGTCAAACTCCTTGCCTGGAGTTTGCTATATTAATAAACTCACAAAAAAAATCCAGACACTTATTTGCCATATTTTCACTCATCTTTCCCATCTTCTACCCTTACCCCATATCTGCCTAAGGTTAATGTTCCAAGAGATTACAATGCCTGCATTATCTCCTGCATTTCCTAAAGTGATTAATATTAATTGTGTATTCAGTTGGTATCCAGTAAATGCATTCTGTGACCCCTAACCAAAGAAAGAGAAGAAAATGGAGGGCTCCCCCCACTTAAAACCTTCACCTTCTGTTTTAGTATCAATTCCAAGACAGAAGAAAGGCAAAAAACTAGGCAATTGGTGTTGTTAAGTGACTTGCCTAGGATCACACAGCTAGGAAGTGGTTGTTACCAGATTTGAATCCAGGACCTTCTGACTCCAGGACTGGAACTCTATCCACTGTGCTACCTCACTGCCCTGAAAAATGGAGAGTTTTAAGGATTAATTTGTTAGGACATCTCTGTCTTTTACTCATTCATCTTTGCTAACGTTAATTTCTAATTTTGATTTGCTTTTATTTTCTTTCTCTTAATAGTCCTAAATAAAATTATGGCTGGCTCTTGATTTTTAAAAAGCATTTCTGCCAACTTTAAGGTAAAATATAATAGCATATAATTTTTAAAAGACAGTTCTGTGCACACATTTGCGGAATATTATATTACCAGTCATTTGGTAAACAAAAATGTATAAAGCACATACTTTGTACCAGATACTTTGTCATAACATCCTATATGTTGATGTTAGAGAGAGTAGTGTAACCCCAATATTAATTCTCAGATTAAATTAAAGCTCTTGATGGCATGAGGGTAAGAAATATGATTTAGATGGCAGAGGAGAGAGAAATGGATTAGAATTAGGACAAAAACAAATTTTTTTCAAAATAAGAATTGGATGGATGTGTTCATAAGTGGAGCCTGAAACAATGTTTGGATATACTCTCTTACCATTGTCAAAATACACTAAAGGAAGATAGAGCTCTAAACCTGGAGTTAGGAAGAACTGAGTTCAAATCTAGCCTCAGATACTAGCTGTGTGATTCTGGACAAGTCACTTAATCTCTGACAATCTGTTTCCTTACCCAGAAAAATATTAATAGCACCTACCTCATAGGATTGTTGTAAGGATCAAAGGAGATAATAATTGTAAAGTGCTTAGCACAGGACCTGGTACACATGCTTAATAAATGTTTGTTCTTCCCCATCTTGAAAGAATCAAAGTAAAATATTCACTCTTAAAAGACAGAACATGTGTTCTCATCAAATAGAAAAGCTGGATAAAGGATGTGGAAAGGCGAGATTCCCAGGAACTCCACAGAATAATAGAATTTACCCCCCCAAAAGTTACAAAAGCTACTGATGAATGTCAGGAGGACTGTGGCTGTTCCATCAAATACAGAGTGGACACTATTATTTTCTGAAGTCTCTCTGTAATGAAGAGAGTATAGCTCATGCTTTTTAACTTAATAAGCAATGGAAAGGAAGCCTTATTTAGAATTTTAGTGGTTGTAGTGTCTGGCCTGGTGTAAGGAACACTTAGGTTCAAATCGCACCACTGGTGATGACTTGGCTGATCACTTAACCTCCCTGAGCCTCATTTACCTCATCTGTTAAATGGATGTTGTGTGCTGGAACTCACTCCTGAGAACCTACTGTTAAAAATTTTCAGTGTGAGCATTTATACTTCAGAAATCAGCAAACATTATAGATTAACCAGTACTTTATCTATTTTATTTGTTTTTCTTCAAAGTACCAGCTCCTAGTCTTATTTATTAGTTTCGGCAAACATTATAAATCAAGGTTTGTTATATTGTTCTGGCGATTGTCTAGACTTAAAGTGATGGAAAAAATGTTAATAACATTGATTAAAACTAAAAGTATGTCACGAGTACATTTTCCTCCTCCCACCAGCCTGTTATTAAACATCTACCAGAACATCCCTGGTCAAATATTACCTACACAACATACCTCAAGGGGTGATTCAGAGACTCAAATGAAATAATGAATATAAAGTATTTGATAAATTTAAAAGTATATGTAGCAGCTATTATTATTATTATTATTATTATTAGGACATAAAAAGCTAGCCTTAAAATGAAGACCAGGGTTTAAATCCCCTCCTCTGACATGGCAATTGTATGACAATCACTGATTATGTGACTCTGGGCAAGTCATTTAACATCTCAAAGGTCCAGGTCATTTTCTAAAATGGTAATTTGCTGAGTATTTCTGAAACAAGTTTCTTACCTAGAGATTTCTACACTAAAGACGCAAGCCCATTCCAAAATATATGTGCATCTCTCTCTCTCTCTCTCTCTCTCTCTCTCTCTCTCTCTCTCTCTCTCTCTCTCTCTCTCTCTCTTTCACACACACACACACACACACACACACACACACACACACACACACACGTTGTCATCAACATTTGCTAGAGACTAAAAAACAGAATTGACATCTCTAAAGAATTTTTTCCCCTAACACCTCACTTTCTTTTAAATGGTGACATTAAGAGGGGAAAAAAAGAACACTAGCCCTCATTTGTCATGTCCTGCATTTAGTATGTGACTCAAACCTTTTAATTTTCAGAATGACATCAGACTTATTTTCCATTTTAATAGTTTGTCTGCTTAATTGACTTTCTGAATCCATTCTCTAATGCAATTTATAGTTTTTCTTCTCTTTTTTTGTTCTCTCTCCCAGGATGTGCCAGTCCCCATGGTAATCTCAAAATGGTAGGAATACAGCTGTTTTTGTTTTGCCAATTACCTGGCACCCCAAGATAAGGGCTGGTAGGAGTGAACAGAATCTTATGTTAAACCCCAGGAACTTGCCGATTTTGTCAGTTGCCCCAAATTAGGGTCATAGTTTTTGCTTATAGTAAATGATCTACCTTAATAGGCATGAGGGAGCCTTTTCTCTTTGTAAAAAGGAAGACCTGGTAGCAGGAAGACAGGTCCTCATATCACCCTACAAAGCTATAGTCAGCTTGACTGCTAACGATAAAGACCTTGCCTGTGAACTCTCCATCAATTATGTGTATGAGCTTTTCCATTGCCTTTAACTTGTCTTGGACTCATTTTTCCTTAGCCAATAAAAGAGAAATGATAAAAAAGAAATTTTAGGTGTATAACACTTGAATTTTCACAAAGATATCTCCTCAGAAGGTGAGGTGGATGGTACAAGTATTATTATTCCCATTTTACAGATGAAAAATTGAGGTTCAGAGAGGTTTCCCCAAGGACACACTTCTAATAAATGGATGAGCCAAGATTCTAATCTAATCCAATTTACAGCATTTATTAAGCATTGATTATGTGCCAGCTATCAGGAATACAGAGAGAAGATGAGAAACAGGGCTTGAACTCAAAGAATTTATATTCTACAGAAAATTTGAACTTATCTTCCCTGACTCTAGCTCACATTCTTTCTTTTATACCAGTGATTCCCAAAGTGGGCGCTACCGCCCCCTGGTGGGTGCTGCAGCGATCCAGGGAGGTGGTGATGGCCACACTTTTTTTGTATTACATTCTATTCTAAGTTCAATAAATAGCTTCATAATTTCCAGGGGGTGCTAAGTAATATTTTTTTTCTGGAAAGGGGGTGATAGGCCAAAAAAGTTTTTGAACCACTGTTCTATACTATCAACTGATGAGGATTTTGTTATTCTTAATTAGGGGAAAGGGAAACAGTTACTATGGGCTGAGTACTATGCTAAATGCTTTACAAATACTATATTATTTGGTTCTCACAACATGGGTCAGTGCAATTATTATCCCCATTTTACAAGTGAATAAACTGAAGTAGACAGAAGTTAAGTGATTTACCCAGGGTCATACAGCTAGTAAATATCTAAGGTTAGATTTATATTCAGGCCTTTTTTACTCCAGGGCTGGCTCTCTAGCCACTACCCCATACCACCTCAAAGTAATAGCAAGCATTCTTACAGTACTTTGCAAATATTGTATCATTTTATCCTCACAATTATCGGGGTAGGTTAGTGCTATTGTTATTCACATTTTTCAGGTGCGAAAACTGAGGCTGACTTGGCCAAAGCCACAACTCAAGTTTTCTGGATTACAGTTTTAAACTCTATTTATCGTACCTCCA
This sequence comes from Gracilinanus agilis, assembly GCF_016433145.1. Taxonomy (NCBI): domain Eukaryota; kingdom Metazoa; phylum Chordata; class Mammalia; order Didelphimorphia; family Didelphidae; genus Gracilinanus; species Gracilinanus agilis. The sequence continues at coordinate 151,043,172 of NC_058131.1, forward strand.
AGCTGCCTCATTTTGCCAGTTAACTGACGACTAAAAAATTAGTATTTGTCAAGTACTTTGAATTCCTTAGATTCAAATAATTAATTAAACACATGAAAAAACTATATCATATTGTTTACTGTCTTGGAATGGAGCAGAGTCAGAAGACAGAATTTGGAACTCAAAACTTTAAAAAAATGAATGCTTAAAAACATTGTTTTTATATGTAATAGAGAAAACTAAAATATTATTTAAAAACACAATAAAAAGATAAATTATTATTAGAAAATTATTTGGAAAATCATTTTCTTTACCACAGAGAAATAAACATTATTAATCCCTCCAAACAACGGAGAATTGATGCTTGTGGAAAAACAACACAACCCTATGGGGGCCATTGTTTCACTTTGTGTCTAGTTTTCTTAATTGAGGGGAACCTACAAATGCCATTTTGTGCTTGTGATGATAGACTTTTTCTTCACCTGTTTCCAAGCCACTTTTTAAATTCCCAGAGGGCAATGGCTTGTATTAGGTAACCTCAGCAA
>NC_058131.1:151044434-151070263 GCF_016433145.1 Gracilinanus agilis
CTCTCTCTCTCTCTCTCACTCTCTCTCTCTCTCTCTCTCTCTCTCTCTCTCACACACACACACACACACACACACACACACATTGTCATCAACATTTGCTAGAGACTAAAAAACAGAATTGACATCTCTAAAGAATTTTTTCCCCTAACACCTCACTTTCTTTTAAATGGTGACATTAAGAGGGGAAAAAAGAACACTAGCCCTCATTTGTCATGTCCTGCATTTAGTATGTGACTCAAACCTTTTAATTTTCAGAATGACATCAGACTTATTTTCCATTTTAATAGTTTGTCTGCTTAATTGACTTTCTGAATCCATTCTCTAATGCAATTTATAGTTTTTCTTCTCTTTTTTTGTTCTCTCTCCCAGGATGTGCCAGTCCCCATGGTAATCTCAAAATGGTAGGAATACAGCTGTTTTTGTTTTGCCAATTACCTGGCACCCCAAGATAAGGGCTGGTAGGAGTGAACAGAATCTTATGTTAAACCCCAGGAACTTGCCGATTTTGTCAGTTGCCCCAAATTAGGGTCATAGTTTTTGCTTATAGTAAATGATCTACCTTAATAGGCATGAGGGAGCCTTTTCTCTTTGTAAAAAGGAAGACCTGGTAGCAGGAAGACAGGTCCTCATATCACCCTACAAAGCTATAGTCAGCTTGACTGCTAACGATAAAGACCTTGCCTGTGAACTCTCCATCAATTATGTGTATGAGCTTTTCCATTGCCTTTAACTTGTCTTGGACTCATTTTTCCTTAGCCAATAAAAGAGAAATGATAAAAAAGAAATTTTAGGTGTATAACACTTGAATTTTCACAAAGATATCTCCTCAGAAGGTGAGGTGGTTGGTACAAGTATTATTATTCCCATTTTACAGATGAAAAATTGAGGTTCAGAGAGGTTTCCCCAAGGACACACTTCTAATAAATGGATGAGCCAAGATTCTAATCTAATCCAATTTACAGCATTTATTAAGCATTGATTATGTGCCAGCTATCAGGAATACAGAGAGAAGATGAGAAACAGGGCTTGAACTCAAAGAATTTATATTCTACAGAAAATTTGAACTTATCTTCCCTGACTCTAGCTCACATTCTTTCTTTTATACCAGTGATTCCCAAAGTGGGCGCTACCGCCCCCTGGTGGGTGCTGCAGCGATCCAGGGAGGTGGTGATGGCCACACTTTTTTTGTATTACATTCTATTCTAAGTTCAATAAATAGCTTCATAATTTCCAGGGGGTGCTAAGTAATATTTTTTTTCTGGAAAGGGGGTGATAGGCCAAAAAAGTTTTTGAACCACTGTTCTATACTATCAACTGATGAGGATTTTGTTATTCTTAATTAGGGGAAAGGGAAACAGTTACTATGGGCTGAGTACTATGCTAAATGCTTTACAAATACTATATTATTTGGTTCTCACAACATGGGTCAGTGCAATTATTATCCCCATTTTACAAGTGAATAAACTGAAGTAGACAGAAGTTAAGTGATTTACCCAGGGTCATACAGCTAGTAAATATCTAAGGTTAGATTTATATTCAGGCCTTTTTTACTCCAGGGCTGGCTCTCTAGCCACTACCCCATACCACCTCAAAGTAATAGCAAGCATTCTTACAGTACTTTGCAAATATTGTATCATTTTATCCTCACAATTATCGGGGTAGGTTAGTGCTATTGTTATTCACATTTTTCAGGTGCGAAAACTGAGGCTGACTTGGCCAAAGCCACAACTCAAGTTTTCTGGATTACAGTTTTAAACTCTATTTATCGTACCTCCAAGCTGCCTCATTTTGCCAGTTAACTGACGACTAAAAAATTAGTATTTGTCAAGTACTTTGAATTCCTTAGATTCAAATAATTAATTAAACACATGAAAAAACTATATCATATTGTTTACTGTCTTGGAATGGAGCAGAGTCAGAAGACAGAATTTGGAACTCAAAACTTTAAAAAAATGAATGCTTAAAAACATTGTTTTTATATGTAATAGAGAAAACTAAAATATTATTTAAAAACACAATAAAAAGATAAATTATTATTAGAAAATTATTTGGAAAATCATTTTCTTTACCACAGAGAAATAAACATTATTAATCCCTCCAAACAACGGAGAATTGATGCTTGTGGAAAAACAACACAACCCTATGGGGGCCATTGTTTCACTTTGTGTCTAGTTTTCTTAATTGAGGGGAACCTACAAATGCCATTTTGTGCTTGTGATGATAGACTTTTTCTTCACCTGTTTCCAAGCCACTTTTTAAATTCCCAGAGGGCAATGGCTTGTATTAGGTAACCTCAGCAATTTCCAAGTGGGTTTAATCCCATGAGGATCCCCTAGTAGCACCCAAGGCATCCCCGAGAATACCCAAAGTACCAAAAAAAAATTACTCAGGGTGTCTTCAGGTCTCTGATCACACCAAATGGATGGCTTTTTACTCCAGCCCCTGGCTGAGGCCCAGGGAGAGAACAAACACAGAAAAGTCAGCCTCTGAGGGAACCAGAAGGATTTCTGTTATGTGACAGCAATGGTGCATGAAATTCTCGACATAACCAAACACACCAGCCAGCTCCAGAGTGTTCCACTTCAGGGGAGAAATGATTTAGAAACCCATAGTAATTTTATTGCTGCTAAGCATGTTTTATCCCTGGGGATCCCCAAACTGCTCAAAAATTCAAGACCTCTCAAGTGGATGGGGGAAGGGAAGGAAGCAGGATTTTTCATTATACCAACGAAAAATAAAATAAAATCTTCTTTTGCTTCCCAGACAAGGGAAGAGATTGTTCCCTTAGTGTTGACCCTTCTCTTGCCCTCAAAATTACTGTAGATTAAAGAAAGACAAAAAGAATAGAAGCTGACCTAAATCCTTTAAAATCCAACAAAAATTATGCCCTAGTTGTTGTTGTTCGGTCAGGAGTGTCTGACTCCTACTGACCCCCTTTTGGTGTTTTCTTGTCAAAGGCATTAGAGTAGTTTGGCATTTTCTTCTCCAGCTCATTTTACAGATGAAGAAACTGAGGCAAACGGGGTTTAGTGACTCATCCAGAATCACACTGGTAGTAAGTGATTAAGGCCACATTTGAAATGAAATCTTCCTGACTCCAGACCCAGCACTCTATCCAATCCGCTGCACCACCTAGTTGACCATTAAAGCCTAGAACTCAGAATAATTCAGTTTTAAGATCTAATCTGACAACTCACAAACATTTAAAAAAAAAACAACCTCAAAACACACCACTGAGCAAAAGTGATTATGCCTCTAGCATGTTGTCTATGGCTTCCAAAAAGTGATCAGATATACCAAATTAAGAGAAATAGTTCTAAATGGTGATTTCCTATTCTTTTTTTTACATGTACCTAGATGGCACAGTGGATGGAGTACTGGGCTTGGAGTCAGGAAGACTCACTTCCATGAACTCAAATCCAACCCCAGACACTTAGTACTTGTGTGACCCTTCTCTTGCCCTCAAAAATACTGTAGATTAAAGAAAGACAAAAAGAATAGAAGCTGACCTAAATCCTTTAAAGGATTTACCTTTAAAGGGTAAAGTCCCTTTACCCCATTTGCCTCAGTTTCCTTATCTGTAAAATCAGCTGGAGAAGGAAATGGCAAACCACTACAGTATCTTTGCCAAGAAAACCCCAGATGGGGTCAAGGAGATTCAGAAGTGACTAAATAACAACATACAATAAAGGGTCAGGTACCACATGGATCCGGACCAAAGGACTACTGGGTTATTTTCCTACAGAAACGAGTTAGGAGAAGAGGAAGAGGCTATTGTTCCATTTAGGTGCTATCAAGAAATTGATCCTGAAACAGAAATAACAAGAAACAGCTAACACAGGTAGATAGAATGCTGATATCCTTCCTCAGACGCTTACTAGCTTTGTGACCCTAAGTAGCTGGCAACTTGCCTCTATGTCCCTTAGACTGTGAGCTCCTTGAGGCCAGGGGAATGGCTTTTGCCTCTTTTTGTCTCCCCAGCACTTAGCATAGTGCCTGACATCATAAATGCTTGTAAATGTTGAATTATTGATGTATTGATGGCCTTGGTTTCCCCAACTCTAAAATGAGAAGTTTGGACTAGTTAACTCATAAGGTCCCTTCCAGCTTTATATCTATGATGCTAGGTCAGGTTTCTGGATTAAAACCAGTTACCACTATCATCCCTTGCTTGAGAGATGCCCAAATAATTAGGTTTTGTCCATACTGGCCTATTTGTGAACTTCATCAGTTAAACCTTCATAGAGGAGTCTTACAGAATCTATGATATCCCAGTCTTTTGGCCAGGAGACATCATTCTCTAGAGGAAATGGACAAGAGTTCAGAAGGTACAATAACTACTCTCTAATCCTTCTTTGAAGCCATCGCCCAAGACCTCTGGAATTTTATAGTACAGGTTAATACATAAGAATTATAGCCCAGGGAAACATAGACAGATCCACTTATACACAGACACACAACCTCAATGGGATCTCCTCTCACTTGTTCTCCTTCCTGTCAATGTTCTCAATTCTATGGTATGTTTTAGAAAATGTAGGAATGGTGTATAGCCCAGTTGATTTGCTTGTCAACTCTGGGAATGGGGAGGGAGACAAAATGAAGCATGTAACTTTGGAAAACATGTGTAAATTTGTTATTGGAATAAAGATAAAATTAAAAAAAACTTGGTACTAGAAGCCTTGCTATCTGCTTTAGGTAACCTCAGAATGGAGTATAAGATGGTCTTATTTTAGCAGAAGCTACAGCCTTCCTGCTCATTGAGTTCATTGCTCTTCATTCTTGATTATTGGAACAGATAACAAAATTGTATTTTTGAACCTTTATTGAGCTTTAGTCTTTCCCTCTTCTCCAAATCAGCATTACCAAGAGCACTTGCTGAATTCTTATCTACTGAAGGCAGACATCGAGAATGAGGTAGAGACCTGGTTATGCACTCCTACGGGAAGTTCATGTGAAAGTCCTAGTTTATTTATTATTAACATTCTTATTGTGGTCATTTGAAAGATTTAAGAAATATGTAATTATAAAGCTCCAAAACTACAAAGATTGATATTGCCCATCTTCTCTTCCTTCCTTCTTACCTTCAAAGAAGATTTGATTTTCCTCCCTGCCAAAGTTAGCACTGTGCCCTTTAGTCAATCCCTTCTCTTCTTCATAACCTTGACCTAACAATCATTGCCTCTCTCTCTCCCTCTCCCTCCTTCCTTCTTCCCTTTTCCCTGCTCCCCTCCCTCTCTCTCACTTTTTTCCTCATTCCCTCTTCTCCCCTACACCATGTACTTCTCTGCCTACAATCATGTACAACTATCTGCTATGGGGAAAAAAATTAAATAACTAAACCCCTCTCTTTGATCATTCATATGTCCTCAGGCTACCATGCTATTTCTCCATCTTTTCATGATCAAATTTCTTTAAAGAGTCTTCTTTTGGGGAGTGAGATGAGGGGGAAAAGGTGCAGAAAGGTGACTCAGTAGATTGAAAGCCAGGCCTAGCGATGGGAGGTCTTGGGTTCAGATATGATTTCAAACACTTCCTAGCTGTGTGATCCTGGGCAAGTCACCTAACCCCCATTGCCTAGGCTTTACCACTCCTTTGGTAATACACAGCATTGAACCAATACAGTATTGATTCTAAGATGGAAGATAAAGGTTTAAAAGAAAAAAAGAATCTACACTCAACTTCCATTTACTGCTCAATTTTTTGTAATTTTTCTTCATTTCTTACATCGTTATTGTTGGATCTAATGGCTTTTTCTGAGTCAACTTGAAAAGATGTCTGTAATATTTCTCACTTTATAATCCTTTATAATCTCCCTTCTTTCGGCTTCTATGGAACTGCTCTCTCCTAGTTTTCCTTCTTCCTCTGTGACCATTCCGTCTCTCTCTCCTTTGTTTTCCCTGAATGTAGCCCTCTCTACAAAGCTCCATTTTTGACCCACTTTTTTCCTTTCTCCATGATGGTAGGCAGGCAGCAAGCATTTCTCAAGTGCTTACTATGTACCAGGCACTGTCTTATTGTGGGACATACACACACAAGCAAAAAGAAAGACAGTCTGTGCTTTCAAGGAGTTTCTTTTCTAATAAGGGAAGACTAGCTATGAAAGGAAGCTAAAAAGCAAGTAGGGTAGGGAGAAGGTATTGGAGCAGAGTGACTAAGGCAGGAGAGTCAGAAGAATGACTGGGAAGAAAATGAAGTGATGCCATCCGGGGCCCACCTTTCAGATGGAGGAGTTGGAAGGAACTCACCAGTGGGGAAAGAGGCTGGCATGGAAGAGGGAAGGCCAGCTAAGTAGAACAGTGGAAAAGAGTGCCTGGTCTGAAGACAGGAAGACTCATTTTCCTGAGGTCAAATTTGGCTGTAGACACTTCCTAACTGTGTGACCCTGGATAAGTCACTTAACCCTGTTTTCCTCAGTTTCCTCAACTGTAAAATGGGCTAGAGAAGGAAATAGGAAACTACTCCAATATCTTTGTCAAGAAAACTCCAAATGGAGTCATGAAGAATTGGACACATTTGAAACAACTGAATGGCAAATGGCAGAGGGATCCAGGGTGAGAAAGGAACTGAGTCATGGTAGCCAAGACTGGAGAGTCAGAGCCCAGTCATAGGGGCTTTCCCTTCACAATTTTCATCCATCTGTAGAATCAGATTTAGATTGCAAAAAGACTTTAGAGGTCAATCCTAGGGATTCAGTTGTGACTTCCTAGCAGATAACAAAAGCATTTTTACTTCCATCTCTTTGACCTCTTTCCAGAACTCCAGAACTACATTTCTAATTTTCTAGGAAATAGTCCTATCAGGCTTTCCCTCTAGAAACTCAAACTCAAAGTATTTAGAACGAAACTTTCTGTCATCTTCACCAAACTTGCTCTTTATTCTAACTTTAGTTCAATTCAAGAAAGATAGGTAAAATATTATATTTAGCCATTGAATATACAATGATAGAACAAGATACAAACCTGTCCTCAACTAATAATAATAATCAAACTCCAATTTTCTTAATAACTTACAAGCTTAGGCTCAGCTTGGCTCTGTTTCTACATAGTTTTAGTCCCAGGAAGTTCAAATCCAGAAGTAGCATCTGCTATATGAATCCTTATTGCAGCCACCATTGAACAGATGTTCCAAATATAACTTCTCATTCCCCAGTTCATTGGTGGTGCGATGGCTGCAAACCTGAACTCCAGGACAAGGGCCCGTGGAAGAGCCATCTGGACCTTTTGGACTTCATAGTGCAATTAACTTCATTCCATTCACCAGTCACTGAGCTTCCCCAAGAACACTGAGGCAAAGAGATGATAGCCAAAGCTGACAAGTCACTTCAATGCCCCTGAAGCCAGTCAACGCCCTTTTCAACAGGTGGTTAGCCAACTAGAATCAGTTACAAAACATTTATGAATTCACCAATATTTCTCTTCAAGCTACTCTTCCCTTATATATCATTACAGTTCTTATAGTAACAGACTTCCCAGGTTGCCACACAGAGAGATGCCATCTCAGCTGCTCTGCACGTACCTTATTAAATAAGTCCCTTATTAAATATTAATAAATGTTTAATTTATCATTATTAAATAAGAACATAAAGAATATATTCAAAATGAATACAAGGAGTTTGAAGAGGGTCCTTCCTCTCCACAAAATAGGTCTTGTTCAATGATACATGTAACACCCAGTTGAATTGCTTGTTGGTTCAGGGAGAGGGGAGAGAGGATGGGAGAGAAAGAATACAAATCATGAACCATGGAAAAATCTTTGAAATTAATTAATTAATTAAATGAATTTTTGGGGGAAATGTTCATACTAGCTATTTGTGCCTGACCTATGGTAGAGCCCTCTGAGCTCATGACCCCAGAATAGTAATATCATTTTGGCTGTCTTCAAATATGAAGGGCAACAACCAAATAATACCTTATTCCCTCTCACAGGCTCTTTTATCCAGTGACATTGGCTTCCTTGCTATTCCAGGAACAAAACATTCCATCTCTCAGCTCTGGGCACTTTCTCTGACTGTCCTTCATGCTTGAAATGCTTTCTTTCCTTGTCTCTGCGTAGTGGCTTTCCTGGCTTCTTTCAAGTCCCATATTCTATAGGAAGCCTTTTATAACCCCATTTAATTCTAGTACATTCCTTCTTTTAATTATTACCTGCTTATTCCATATATAGCTTGTTTGTAACATATCGGTTTGCTTGTTGTCTCCCCCATGAGATTGTGAGTGCCTAGAGAGCTCTTTGTGTCTTCAGTGCTTAGGATCTGACACATTATAGGCACTTCAGAAAGGTTTGTTGGAAATTTTTGAGGTAATAGGGAATCATTGGAGTTTATCAATAGTAGGTAGGTGACATGTTCCAACCTTTGTAAGAAAGATAACTTTGTTGTGTGGAGACTGGATTGAAGGTTTGAGGCAAGGAGATCTAATCTACTGAAATTGGACCAGAGAGAGGTGAAGATGAAATGAATTAAAATGGAGCTGTCTAGGACAGTTAGGTGACTCAGTGGAATGAGAGCTAGGCTTAGAGATAGAAGAAGGTCTTGGGTTCAGATCTGACCTTAGACACATCCTGTATGACTGTGGACAAGTTGCTTAACTCCTATTGCCTAGCCCTTACCACTCTTCTGCCTTGGAACCAAATTACAATATTGATTCTAAGACAGAAGGTAAGAGTTGTTTGTTTTTTAATGGAGGTTGTTTAAACAGTGAAAAGAAGATATATGTTGAGATCTATCCTAGAGGTAGAAACAATAAAAGTTGGTAGCTGACTGTGATGTGCAAAGTAAAGAGTATGGATCTAAGGGATGACACTGAGGTTGAAGATATATATATATATANCAAAGAGTCAAGATCTTCAGTGCTGTATCAAGAGAAGAGGAGGAGTTTGGGATCTATCTGGTGGACAGAGTCTTGAGCACACCTTCCCAACTTGGTACCTGAGACCACCTTGGCTCTTGGCATCCAGAGATCATCAATGGATTGCAGTGAGAATCCCAGAGCCACAAAGCCCTTAGCTGTGCTGCTCAAGTCTGGCAGGTCCAGACTGAGGCAGACATACAGAGACTCCATTTACAGCTCCTTGGGCTCTGTTAGTTTAGATCACTAAGTTAGTGTAGAAATAAGTCCTTCCCTTTCCCTGTGGGTTTTGTCATTAGGTGTTAAGGTTTTAGAGTAGACATTCCTATCCCTCCTTTTAGTTGTTCATTATTAAAATCAGTTATATCCTGTTACCTTGCCTGTGGGACTCAAAGCCTCTGGCCCAGGGTGACAGTTGGTCAGCGGTCCCTTTGTCAGTTAGGAGCAGCTTGGCTGTTCTGATCTTCATGTCCAGGTCTTGTCTCTCATAATCCCCAGTGTGTGTACCCACAATTCACTTAGTTTTATTATAATATCCCTGGTGTCCCCATTATCTTACTTATATTTTCTACACTGGTCCCTAGAAATTGGTTTGAGATTCTATCTACTCTTAAGTAGCTCTCTGATCTCCCATGCCCTCTGAATTTTTGCCTATGTGAATTCCCTTTATTAATCACACAAAATTACATTGCTGTGGTTTTATACACATATACATATACACACAATGTATACTGTATATATAGTCATATGTATACATACTTTCTATATACATAAGTTTGTATTCATACATGAATATACATATGTAAACCCAGGTATATAGAATATAAGATCCTGATGGGTGTAATTTTTGGTGATTACCAAAAATAAGGTATATATGACTCAGTAGAGAAAAATGCAGCCTTGAGGACTTGCTTCCAACAAGGATTTTCTCCTGCATAATTTATGATCCTAATGACTCCATGATCCATTCAGGTACAGAAATGACCTTTTTCCATGTCGTGAGTAGTAACATGTAGTAGAGTTGTTCAGGGAGACACATACTCATGCAAGAGTCTTTTGGTGCCAAGAAGGATGGATGGCCTGCACAATCTTCTTGAAGTATTTTCTATTGATGCTAAAGTTATCTAGGTGGTCCTATTCACAGATTATATAGTATTGATTATATCAGTGATTACAAACATTTCTTAAGCATCCATTATGCATAGAGAATTATGCCAGGTGCCTAAGGAGGTACAAAATGTATCTATCATGTGTTCCTTGGTAGAATTCAGAGACTAACGAGAAATAGGTCACAATAATGTGATGAATGAATTTGGGAGTTTATGCGAGGCGTAAAGAGAAGGTTGTTTCCTGAAGGAGATGGCAATTGTTTTTGAGCTTTATAGGAAGGCAAAAGAAAGATGTTATTCTAGACATAGAAATCACCCTGACCAAATGTAAGGAGGTATAAAAGTTCAGTGCCTGTCTCAGGAAAAAAAGTAGTCCAGTTTGGCTATAGCACAGGGTATTCAGAAGGGAATAATATGAGATAAGACTAGAAAAATTGTTGGTGCTAAGTTAATCAGGGCATCGAATATTAGGCAAAGGTGTCTGAATGTTATATAAGCAATAGAGAATTGTTAGGTCCGATAATATGAAACCTCCTTAGTGAAATTCACAGTAAGATGTAAAAGATTAGTTTAATTGTTTCTTGGAAACACAAAATAGATGAAAAAATGCCCAGGCTATGACTGTGGTTGGATAGATAACCTATCGAAGTAGTGAATTAATAACATAGACACAAATCAGACTAAGATGCTCTTATTTTCAATGTGAGACTTTTGTCCAGGAAATCGTGAATCAATATATAATTGGAGGAACTGAACCTTATCTACTCGATTGTTCTTTCTATAAAGAAAACCTGAAGGCACAAAGAAGTTACAGTAAAATGGAAGGATGGCTTACAGATTCTCCTTGGAGAGATGAATAAAGATGCTGGTAGAGTGCATTGCATCATGCACCCAAAGGCAACAAAAAGCCTTGCACGGGACAGACACTTAGTCATCTCACCTTATTATGTATATGACGAACATAAGCAAACAGATCGCCATAAAGATAATCATAGTCTGTGCCAACATTTGTTGTAGAAGATGAAGAAACAAATTCTGTGAAGAATTTCATAAGATATTCCAAACTAAGTCAACATGTAGGCAAGTACTCTGAAGCCTCTATGAGGAGCTAGACATAAAGGAGTTTAACAAAAAACAAAATGGAAATTATGGCTAGGCATAAAGAAATGAAGAAGACAAAGATCTAGAGGAAATCTAGATTCCTTACATTTCAATGCATACTTCCTTCAGGAAGAAAGCTTGGAAAGTGTTTGATATGTTGAGCAACAAGCATCATCCCATAAAAGAATAAATTGAACTTTATTATAACTGAAAAGGAATGAGTGGTTATTGATATGAGAATCATTCCAAAAGAAGCTCTCTCTATAGTCATATAGCTTCTGGTTTAAGCAAAGGATAAAATCAGTTATGGGCCATAGTGCCAGGCTTAGAAGACTCATCTTCCTGAGTTTAAATTAAAGACGCAGGCTGTGTAACCCTGGGCAAGTCACTTAACCCTGTTTGCCTCAGTTTCCTTATCTGTAAAATAAGCTGGAAAAGGAAATGGCAAACTACTCCAGCATTTTTGCCAAGAAAAACCCAAAATGGGTCACAACAAATTGGACACTATCAAAAAACAACAAAAAAATCAGTACCAAATTCGAAAAAAGGATAAATGCCAGAATGACAATTATTTCAGTTCTGTCAACCTATTTAAATTGTTGTCTCTGAAAAATGGAAAGTGAATAAAATTAAGGACAGTAGTTCTGATTGCCCTCATTTCTTAGAGTTTATTCAATGGGAAATATTTGCCACAATGAAAAGGATGAAGCTTTCCTGAATTTGCATTCACCAGCAAACATTTAATCATCTTGCAGAGTATATATATATATATATATATATATATATATATATATATAAGCCAAAGGCAATAGTAATTGAAACTACAAACTCACTTTGTTTACAAAACATCATGGAGGAAGAGAATGAAAGACTGAGCTGTATTGTCTCACAAAACAACTAAATCAGTAGAAAGAGGAGTTTCTACAAAACTTCGTATTAGATCCAGCTAAAGTAGATCATCGCAAGAAAATTGGAAGGAAGCCAACAAATAGAAATCAATTGGAAGAGACATAATAACAATTCTATAGAAATGAAAATGGGTCCAAAAGAATGGTAAACATCACAAGTACTATTAATTCCAAAAAATCATGACCAAGAAGATAAAAGCAATTATTGACATTTATGCCTATTTTCTCAGTTCTATAGAATCTTTATGAAAGTGATATTTGTATTTCAGACAGTCCTAATGGATTCCAAATAAAGGGGCAGTCAGGATTTTGCAGAAAATTTTGAAGATCATGCTTTTGTAATTAGAATTAATTGAAAGGTTTAGAGAACATGCTTATTTTGTTGTGTATAGCATTACTGATTACAAAAGGAAAAAAAAGGCATTTGAGCCCTTAGAATAAAATTCAGTTTTAAAGACTTTCCTCCAATAAGATATCTATCTTCCTTGCATACCTGAAGACGAATAGAATTTATGATAGACCAGAGATAAAATTATTCAACAGTCTCTGGAGTATTATAATCAGATGACCTACAATGCAGGAAGACTTGCTTAATAAAGACATTTGCTACTGCTTTGGAATGCCCTATGCAGAGTTCAAAACAGAATATTCCCTATAATGGTAGAGTTCTTTAGTTTTTATTGTTTTGTAGCTAAAAATATATACCAACTATATAAAATCCAACAAGACTATAGGGTCATCCAAAGTCATGAAAAGTGGATCAAACTATCAATCTATACAGGTAAAACTAAGATCATGAATAATGTTAATTGTTAAGTATATTAGGCAGTTGGATGGATAGGCTAATGCATCAGTCCAACAATACACACTATACTGGGCAATAAAATGGGCCCGAGGTTGACTAAGAGATTTATCTGGAATGAAATCATCTGTGAATTAGCATAGTCCTCATTGATCTTAAGAGACAAAAGTCTGTCTTTTTAATACCAATATTCTCCCATTGATACTATAAATGTATTAAACACAGAATACCATGACTTCAGGAAAAGAATTATAGATGACCTACAGAATAATGAGAAAACACATGGTGATCCTAAATAGGCTGAAAAGTCTTGCTAAATAAATCAGTAAAAAGACTTAATTGAGTATGACCAGAAAAGAAGGTGACCAGATCATAGATAAAAAGTAATGATAATATGGGTAAAATTATATATGTATACATATATATGTGTGTGTGTTTGTGTGTGTTTGTTTGTATGCCTAAAAGCTAAGATAAAATCCCCCAAATCTGAAGAACATATTCCATGGATGGTTTGTGGAAATCTATGGAAAAAAATTGCCTAAAATGAGAAGGTTTGAATAGGTTGTGATCTGTCTTGGTGGATGGGAGAGTAACCACCTCAGTGAATCATAGCTCTATCAACATTTATGTAAGTCTTAGAGAGATCTGAGAGATGAACAGGAGGCTGTACACAGAATCAAACAGGGAAAAGAGATTATATTAGACTAGATTTGGAAAATTTCAGTGTTTTCAGTGATCCCAAACTCTTTTCCACAGCAGAGAGTCTTGATATCTGTAAAACATGGAACACTACAAGCTTAAAAAATGAAAATAAAAATTAGAAATATCACAAGGAACAAGCAAAAGATCCATGGTTGGTAAATGTAGGCTATAACATATTATCAATGGTGATAATTATTATAGTGGAATTACTTATAGTGGGGGATGGGGGAACATTATCAAAGATATATAGATCCAGAATTGGAGTCAGAGCTCATCTAGAGGCCATCTAGTTCAACACTCTCATCTTAAAAATGAAAAATTGAGGCACAAGGAGGTTCAGTAACTATCCCCAAATCATTCAGATAGTCATGCATGCAAAAAACACATGTCCTGACTGTAGTACATTTGCAATGCATTCTCTCTCTCTCTCTCTCTCTCTCTCTCTTTCTCTCTCATATTGAAATAACTAGAAGAAATTATTTAAAAGATGTGTTGGATACTCCATTGAGAATTTCTGGAAGGATATGGATATGAAAAGCAAAGGCTGAGATGTAGTACAGTGACTTCTGCATCAGTAGAAGGAGTGCCTCCACTAGGTAGGAGACCTATCTATGAAAATGTCAATAGCCTTTGGTGAGTCTACAGCATGTCACTTTTGCACAGGGGTCTTTATCGTAGAAACATTAACTACTATTTATTGGCTAGTCATAGCAATAAGTTTTGGCACACAGGCAGTCTCAGTCCTAAATAGCCCTGATTGTCCCTGCCCCAATTCCTGCCCATGGAAACAAGAAAGCTTCATGAATTATGTATGACCAGAAGTTCACAGGGAAGGTTCACTTTCTATCTTCTAGCACCAGGATGTACTTCATAGCCTTCTTCCTTGGGATTTTCATTTCCAGTAGAATGAAAGTGCCTTTATTGGGTGAAATTTCTAGGTAAAGCGTAGGCATGGGCTAGCTGAGAATCTTGCTCAGTAGTTACCAGTTTCCAGTCTATTCAGCATGGCACATAACTATAGTGGCCTTGGCTATGGGCCACTGTAAACTTCAAACTGCCCCCTAATCTGTTATATTCCCATACACAGTGCCTAGCTGCTGCCCACATGTCCTTCCACAACTGATCTCCTCCCTTTCCTTTCTCTGTTCCCTCCTAAAGACAGGCTGGCTCTGTCCATGAGCATGACATGAGGGAGTTCCTGGTTTTAGGCCCTGTGTTTTTCTAAGATGTATACTTATTGCGTAATATAATCCCACAGCATGTGTTGCTCAGAAGGAGTGATCCATACATGTGGGAACAGAAATGAGTCTTGGAAAAATGACTTACAGGCCTACAATCACAAATAGTTCCATGACCACTTGACCATTGGCCTTTGAATTTTGGGCTTTTTTTTGTATCCCCTATAGTACTTTATGTATAGATGGTATTCTCCCTTCTTCCCTCTCTTCTTCCCTCCCTCCCTCCCTCCATCCCTCCTCCTCCTCCTCCTTCTTCTTCTCCTCTCTCTCTCTCTTTCTTCTCCTCTCTCTCTCTCTTTCTTCTCCTTTCTCTCTCTCTCTCTCTCTCTCTCTCTCTCTCTCTCTCTCTCTCTCTCTCATCCTCTCCCTCTCCCTGCTTCACCCTCTGATTTTCTTTGTCTCTCTTGCTCTCTTGTTCAGTGGGAATCTCTTCTAAGGCAGTGGCTTGTGAGTGGAAAGGAGGGGTTGTATTTGAAATATATTGCAAAGGTTAAAATGACAGTATGTAGCAACTGATTAGATATGTGGACAAATGAGTGTGAAGAATTAATTACAACACAATTGCAAGCTTGCAAGGATAGTGGTGTTCTGAACAGAAACAGAGAAGTTGAGAAGAGGAGGTAATAATAATGAGTTCTGATTTGAACATGTTGAGTTTGAGATGCCATCCAATGGACATCCAATTCAAAA
The DNA here is from genome assembly GCF_016433145.1 of Gracilinanus agilis. NCBI lineage: Eukaryota > Metazoa > Chordata > Mammalia > Didelphimorphia > Didelphidae > Gracilinanus > Gracilinanus agilis. Next base: position 151,059,831 of record NC_058131.1, read on the forward strand.
TGTCCAAATGACTATTAGTGATTAAGGACTAAGCCTCAGGAAAGAGATTAGGGCTGGATATAGTAATCTATAAATCAGCTACTTAAATGTAACAGTTGATCTTATGAATCTGATGAGATCACCATATTATAGAATATATATTTCCTCTAAACTAACTGAGATAGAATAGAGGAAAAAGAGAAGAGTTCCCAAGGCATCCAATATTCTCTCTCCACTGAACCCTCACTTGTAACCAAGAAAAACAAGTAAGCAAAATCAAATTTAAAAAATAAATAATTGCATCTTACAGTAATATCATTCTGCTATTATAGACTCTAACCTCTTTTCTGAAAGCAAGGAAGTATGCTTCTTCATCTAATCCCTGAAACAAGGATCAATCATTGCAACTAATAGTTCAGCTGCCTTTAGAGTTGTTTTTACAAGCACAGTTTATATTGTTTTATTGATTCTATGGAATTTCTCTTGCCATATTCTCTAATAATGATTACAATTTTAATTCATACTAATAATATTTTATAATTATATAGCATTTAAAGTTTTCAAAAATATTTGATGGATATGTGAGCCTATGTGATACAGGTATTATTATCCTTGCTTTTAACTGATGAACTTGGGGTTCAGAGAGGTTGACTTGCTCTGATTCACATAGTTCTTGAATGTTTAAGGCAGAATTTGACACCACATCTTCCTGACTTCAAATTCAGCATCCTAGTCACTATTTCATGCTGCTTCCACCATTGTCATTCCTCCATTACATTCTTCTATTGTTAGTACACACTGCTCATCATATATAGCCTCTGGAAAAAATGCTCTAAATCATTACTGATTAGAGAAATGCAAATCAAAACAGCTCTAAGATATTATTCCACACCTATTAGATTGGTAAATGATAAAAGGGGAAAATGACAAATGTTGGAGGGAATGTGGGAAAATGGGAATATTAATACATTCTTGGTGGAACTGCGAACTAATCCAACCATTTTGGAGAACAATCTGGAATCGTGCCTAAAGAATTATAAAACTGTCTATACCTTTTGATCCACTAATACCACCATTAGGTCTGTTTCCCAAGGTGTTCAGGGGGAAATAAAAGAATCTATATGTTTTAAAATATTTATAACAGATCTCTTTGTGGTGGCAAAGGACTAGAAATTGAGGGGATTGTCATCAATTGGGGAATAGCTAAACAAGCTGTGGCATATGATTATGATGGAGTACTGCTACCTATTAAGAAATTATGAGCAGGTTGATTTTTTAAGAAAACATGGAAAGACCTACATAAAATTATGAAGAGAAAAATGAGCAGAACCAAAAAAATTATATACATCAACAGAAATATGGTTTGAAGAATAACTATGAACATTCATCTCTAGAGAAAGAACTGATAATGATAAAAACTACATGACCTGGTTTACACATATATGTTTATATGTATAATATGTATTATATATATATATATTTATAAAATGTTACAATTAAGTTTCCAGGTATCTCCTCCCTCCCTTTTCTCCCTGCACTTGAGAAGAAGGAGGGAGAGAAATACTTAAAAACTATAATGTAACACAAACTTTCTAGAAAAAAATTTTTTTAATCAGTCATATTTGAATTTAAATTCTCTGCATCCTTCTACACATGTTCTTTGCTCCTATGTCAACTACCATCCTCATTTTATGAACTAACTTGGCCACAATATAAGTCTCATCATTTATTCCCTGTTTATTTCAGCCTCCAGGTCAGGGTTGTCTTGTGTTTTAAAGCCTGCTGTGGACTTGCCCCAGCTTGCCTTATAAATGTGTTTGCTTCCTTTCTTTCTATTCATTCTTCTCTGGTCTCTAATTTATCCCTTTGTATGGCCTTTCCAAACTTTTCCATATGTGTCTGTGGGGGTCATTTCCCCTCTGTCATGGAGTCGTGCCAAAAGCACGTTTTTTAGAGAATATTTGTGTCAGTTCTACTACTCAGACTTTCTAGCGGATGTTTCTACCGTGAGCCAGTTGACCAGCAGCTGGCCCAGGGGAACAGATGCCAGGAACATCTGGGTGCCCCTCCAGACCCAAAACAAACCATTGTTTGGTCCCATTCAACCAACACATGTTTCTATTTTGAAAAGAGTTTGAAGAGGCAAAGAAACACATTGAACTAAAACAAATGCATGGGCTACGAGGATGCACACAACAAATATTTGTTTGTTAGAACAAATATTTCGTTTGGCAAATGTTTGTCAACTACAATCTTGATTTGAGAGCCCTCTATAAAGTAGAGTAATCTTATATTGTTCTCATTTTGCCATCTTAGATCTCATCCTCACTCTTATCTGAAGAACTGTACTTCCATATCGGCTTAGCCTGAACTCCTTTAAGCTTTCTCCCTTTACTATGGGTATCTTTTGCCTATATAAAGTAAGAACCATCAGATATTTGTCCAGGGTTCTAGACTTTTCCAGATAAGAATATAGGGAATACAATCCACCAAGCACTGATAGATACTTCCCACATTTGTGTATTGCCCATTTAATAAGGTTATAAAATCACCAGTCTTCTGATATCCCTCTCTGTAAAGCTACCCAGTATCCTGGCATCAAGAAAATGGCCCAGCATGCTGAATAGAAGTTGTCTATCCTTGTATGGGGATGCGTTCTTTCCTCTGGAAAGGCCAAATCCACTTTCTCATTCATCTGGAGTCATCAACTAATCATAATTTGTAGACATGGCTGAAGTGATGAGAGAATACAATTTGAGAGATACGAAAAATCCTAATAATACTAACCTAGGAGTAATGTGATTTTGTACAGTTTGAAGAAAACCTTCTTCATTAGAGTGCTAAGATTAAAAGCCTACAGGAATTAAGATCTTAATTTTACAGAGGAGAAACCCGAGATAGAGAAAGGAAAAGTAACTAGCCAACAGTAAGAGTTATCAGATGTCTTCTTATCCCAAGTCCAGTGTCCTTTCCAATACACCCTGCCACTTCAGTAGTGGAAAACAAAGTGGCAAACAAATCTAACAGCACAGGCAAACATAGACGACCCTACTCTGCTCATCTTTTATCTCGGTATTAGGAGTCTAGGAGGCAGAGGGGATGGAAAGCTGAGCTTGGAGACAGGAAGGCTTGAGTTCAAATTTGGCCTCAGATACTGCAACCTCTGTTTGCCTCAGTTTCCCCAACTATGGCATTGGATTAATAATAGGACAGACTTCCAAGGGTTGTTGTGAGGATCAAATGAGATAATATTAATAAAGTGCTTAGCACGGTGCCTAGCATATAGAAGACACTATATAAATGTTCATTCTTATTATTGCCTAAGAAAAAACCAGGGATTAATCGCTCTAGTAAGTGAAATCTTACCTTTGGGGTCTGGTATTTTCTTCCCAGAAAAGAAATTACAATTGAACTTCTTATTTTGTTCTCGTCACTTTGTTGTTACAAGAGTGTGACTGTAGACGTACAAAAAACAATAAGTACTCAAGGAAAAAAACTGGGCATTTTCCTTAAATAGTTTTCAAGTAGACAGACAAAATATATTAAGGCAATTATGTTCTGAGACCAAGTCTTGACAGAACACAGCAGTCTGAGACATAAATGGTATGTCCTCATCTGGTGAGAGGTGAGGGAGTCTATGGAGGCCCATTGTTCCATGACTAGCAGACAGTCTCTGCTCTGACTAGCCCTATTTCAGATTTTTCTGCTCTATTTTGCTTTGGGGGACAAAGCATATCTTTCCCAGACCTTTGTATTTATCTTCTGCGACATGATTCTCCTACCCAAAAAGCCACATGTGAGATTTGAATTGCAATTTTAAAAGCCTTTTCAATCTCAGCTTCAGTTTGTCTTGCCAAATGGCCAGCCCTTGGAACATCTGAAAGATGTAGCCAGCCCGTCCTTTAAGATCAGGAAAAGGAGATGAGGAAGGTGGAATGGCCCGCTCTAGAAATATGCAAGGGAAGTGTAGACCCCAATCACATGCCACACCACACCTTCATCGAGCCTTCCTTCACCTGTCAAACACTGGCAGTGAACAAGATCTACCAACAGGTTAAACTACCTCCACTTGGCACGTGTATAAACCTGTCCTGAAGAGAATTCACAAGACATAATTACTTGTCTCCTAGAGAGACTTTCTGCTTCTGATATCATATGTAGTACTAACACTAGGAGATAAACAGAAATAGAGATAGAAAAGTGTACCAAGTCCAAACACCCACATATCTTAGAGAGTAATCCAGTCCCCTGTGACAAGGAAAACTTGATTCTGTCTACTGATCCTGTGGGGCTCCCAAGGCATACTGGCAAACATTGCATTGGTATTCCTCTAAACTTCCACCTAGCCAATTCATATTTTTAGGAAATTATTTCTGCAGTAAAATTTTGATCAATTCTGAATTTTAAGGAATTATTTTCATCAGCTTTTTTTGTCGCTTTTGCTGAGCTGTTAGTTCTCTTTTCAGAATTTTCTTGCATTGGCTCTCATTTCCTTTCCCAATTTCTTCTCTACCACTCTTAATTGATTTATAAAATCTATCTTTTGCTCTTTTTTAAAAATCTCTTTCTTTAACCTTTCTAGGAATTATTGTTGGCTTTAGGGGCAACTAGGTCAGGGGCAATGGGAACAGGAAAAGTGAAAGATATCGTCAGGTAAGATAATATATGTATAGCACATTACAAACCTTAAATCACCACAAAATGCTTTCTATTTATCATTATTGTTATCTTATCATTAGAAGGTAAAATCAATGAGGTTTTTTCCTTGATTAGATTTAAAATGTAAAAATAGAAAAGAATCTAAGAAAAAACCCCAAAGTTTTGAATCTAGGATATTGGGTGAATGGTAGTAAGACTAACAGAAATGTCAGACATGTCAGAAGGAGTAGTACGGAATGGGCAGAGACAGATAAGGTACTCAGTTGAGATGTGATTGAGATACCAGGAGGATATCAAAATGAAAATATCCTGTTGACAGTTTCACATATGGGATTACAACTCAAGGAGAGAGGCCATAGCTGGAGATACAGAACTTGGAACTTCTTCGTAAAGGGAATAGTTGAAATTATTTGCATCAGGAGGAGAACTCAAGGCCTGATAGTGAGTGAGATTTTCAAAGGACGGTGAGTGGAGAGAGAAGAAAATAGAGGCAACGACAGAACACTGGGGATAATGCACTTTGAGAGGTCAGGAAGAGTGGTAGAGCAACATGCTCCTTTACCCACTTCACAATTTTTCTAAGGTCCTCAAACATGCCCAGACCTCTCAATTTAGAAAACACACAACAAAGGTTCTGAGCTGTTTTTCAGAAATCTGATCCTTTCCCTGAACTTTGTTTCAATGTATTCTCTCTTTTAAAGATTATTTTATTGTATTCCCTTTTTTCAAGATCTTTTTGAGAAATGTAGCTGCATTAAATTCAAATTAATAAGGGAAAAAGAATGGGAGGAAGAGTGTTAACCACTAGAATTATTAAAATAACAAATCTAGCTCAATAGGCATGTCGGGCAAGCCTGATCTGCAGGAAATTTAACTCTGTCCGTTGAAGTATTTGTAAATTGTACTGAATGAGTCTCCAAAAGTCACTATGATTTGTAGGCTATTTGCCACATAGATGAAAAAATCATTTCTGAAAAGAGAAGAGCTGGTGTTTGTTAAAAAAGAATGCATTTATCCAGACTACAACCTTCTACTCAAGCTTTCAACATGAACCATTAGGATAACAACTGAGAATTAGAGGCTCTTTATCCAATCAAATTCATTGGGTGTGCGCCATCTTATTGATAGTAGTATGTGGAAGGCAGGCAGAAAAGGAAGCCCACTGATAGTAATAGATTTAATTTTGGGTTGGTTTTTGTCTCTTTCAAAGGCTCTGACAAAGAATGTGCATTGCAGGGATGAAGACTACTCCTGACAGTCATAATGGGATCCTGCCATTTGGAAAGATCTCATATTTGATAATAGCTACACAGGAAGAAGGGAGCACCCTCTGGGGGGCAGGAAAGCTGAGTTTTATTCTCTCTCTCTATCCCCATCTATGCCAAGGACCAGCCAAATTAAGTTAGTGAAGCCAGGTTCCTGAGGAGTCGTCCACTTGGTGTGATCAGGGACACTGGGAAGTCCTCCTGGTGCCGGAATAGTTCTTCAACAAACCAGCTTTCGGTACCTAAAAATCCATCCTGTAGGATAATTTCAAGGGTTCAGAGTTCAGTCCATCTTGGCTCAAATTACTTTCCCCCTCTGCCTGCCAGGTGTTTAGAACGCTTCATCTGGAGTCAGTGGATCTAGGTTAAAATCTCAGCCCTCTTTCTTATTATTGATATAATCTTGGGCAATCCCTTAGTCTCTTCAGCCTCATTTTACTCATCTCTAAAATTTAGAGGGTACAATTAAATAGTCTCTGAAACCTTTTCCAGTTATATACCTATGAACCTGTGGCTCATAGAACCTCTGAGCTAGAGGAGGTCATAGGTCACCTAGTCCAATGTGAACTGGAAAATAACATCCTTGATATGTGATTATATAGTCTTTGCAGGGGATAGAGACCCAGGCCTGGAGACAGGAGGTCCTGCAATCAAATCTGTCCTCACACACTTTCTGTGTGATCCTGGACTTAAGAATTGAGACCAGTTGTCTAGCCTTTATCACTCTTCTGCCTTTAGTATTAATTCTAACGTGAAGGTAAAGCTTTAAAAAAATTAAAATAAGAGACTACCAACAAAGGGAAACATATAACCTCTTGAAGTGACCCATTCTACTTTTGTTTAGCTCTAAGCATCCAGAATTTTTGATCACACTATGTATAGATCTGCCTCTTTGCAACACCTACTCATTGCTCTACAGCAGTCCTCTGAAAGAGAGAAGACCAAATCAGATCTTCCAAGTTTTAGCCCTTTAGACACTTGAGGACAACTTCACTAGCTAAAAAAAATCCCCAGTTTCTTCAATTAATTCTAATATGACATATATTCCAAGTGGTAGGGATGAGGAATATATTTTGTTGAGGTTGATCTCCAAAGTAGTACTTCATAATGATTTATTTGCTTTTAAATTTGTACTATCAGAATTCTAAAAAGCTAAAGTCTGAAGGAAACTAAGAGCTTATCTATTCCAACACCAACTTTTTAGAAATGAGGGAACTGAAGCCCAGACATTAGAAGTTACTTGATTAAGGTCACCCAACTGGACCCAAGTCTATTGACATCCAGCCTGCTGCTTCTTTAATTATACCACATTCTTTCTAGAAGGTATAAAAAAGATGGCACTGAAAAATGTTACCAGATTGTCAAAAATTAGTTTAGCACTTTTCCAGGAGAGCAGCTGAAGAGTCTAACCTCTTTCCTCTACAGGATAAAAAATGAACTCCTCTATTTGAAATTTAGAGCCCCTCAAAATCTGGATTTAGGGTTCCGGGTTAAGATGGCGGCAGAGTAAGAAGCAGCTCTTAACCTCTCCTGACCAAAACACACAAAACTCCTCAAGGGGACATAAAAACAAGTCCAGACGAACGGAGGAACCCCACAACAGGGCACAGCGCGGAAGGTACGTGGAATCGGGGCATTTCCATGCTATAAAGGGGTGAAACAGCTCTCACTAAATCGCGGGCTGAGCAACCACCCCACCCCCAACCCCTCCACACACAACACCTATAGCTCCGAAGCCAGATAAAAAGAAATAGAACAAGTTTGGGGCACCCATCAACTCATTGGCAGCTCCGGGGCCTATTCCTGAGAGCAGCAAGATTTAGGACCCCAAAAAGCTAAAGAACGCACACGAACTCTGAGCGAGGGAACAGGATGCAGAGTGCAGGCGCAGGACATAGAGCGCGGGCGCAGGACGCAGATGTGGTTGGAGGCACCGGTGGAGGCAGACACAGCCTTGAGCTAAGGCTCTGAAACCCTGAGTGGGAAACCAGTGCAGACGAGTATACGGCTGTGGAAGCAGCGCCCTGAGACTTGTAAAGAAACCTCCGGCAGAGGATCAAGCAAGGAGGTCCACCAGGGGGCTTGACCTTGGAAAAAACCAGAACTCAGACCTCAGGATCCAAAAGACCGCAGACAGACCCTGAGTGCGAGGATAAACCTGAGAAGCTGCTGGGCTAATGATGGCTGCCCACTCTCAGGAAGTTCAGAAGAGAAAGATTAACAACAAGAAAAAGAAGTCTTTAACACTCAACAACTTTTACACAGAGAAAATCCAGACAACCGAGCAAACAGAGAAGGAGAACAAACAAGCATCTGGACCCTCCTCAAATAAGGAAAACTCCTCACAAGCTATGGAAGAGTTCAAAACTGAGATTTTGAGGAAAATGGAAGAGATCTGGCAAGAAAATAACTGTTTAAAAGGTAGAATCTTGCAATTGGAAAGTGAGGCTCAGAAACCAAATGAACTGATAAGCAAATTGAACACCAGAAATGACCAGATTGAAAAGGAATACCAGAAGATTATAGCTGAAAACCAGAAGATTATAGCCGAAAACCAGAAGATTATAGCCGAAAACCAATCCCTAAAGGCTAGAATTGAGCAATTAGAAGCTAATGATTGCCCATAAAACGGAAGCAAATAGCAGAGTGGATTAGATACCAAAATCCTACCATATGTTGTCTACAAGAAACACATATGAGACGGGTGGACATACACAAGTTTAAGGTTCAGGGCTTGAGCAAAACCTTTTGGGCATCAAATGAGAAAAAGAAGGCAGGAGTGGCTATTATGATTTCTGACAAAGCCAAAGTAAAAATAGATATGATTAAAAAAGACAGGGAAGGTCATTACATCCTGATTAAAGGCAGTATAAACAATGAGGAAATAACACTGCTCAATATATATGCACCAAGTGGCATAGCATCCAAATTCATAAAGGAGAAACTGGCAGAGCTCAAGAAGGAAATAGATAGTAAAACCATACTAGTGGGAGATCTAAATATTCCTCTGTCAGATCTAGATAAATCAAACCGAAAAATAAATAAGAAAGAGGTAAGAGAGGTGAATGAAGTCCTAGAAAAATTAGATTTAACTGATATGTGGAGAAAAATAAATAGGGACAAAAAGGAATACACCTTCTTTTCAGCTGCACATGGTACATTCACAAAGATTGACCATGTAATAGGGCATAGAAACATTGCAAACAAATGCAAACGAGCAGAAATAATAAATGTAACGTTCTCAGATCATAATGCAATAAAAATAATAATTAGTAAGGGCACCTGAACAGGAAAATCAAAAACTAATTGGAAATTAAATAATATGATTCTCCAAAACCAATTTGTCAAAGAAGGAATCATAGAAACAATCAACAATTTCATTGAAGAGAATGACAATGATGAGACATTCTACCAAACTCTTTGGGATGCGGCCAAGGGAGTATTCAGGGGGAAATTTATATCCTTGAGTGCATATATTAACAAACTAGAGAGGGCAAAGATCAATGAACTGGCCATGCAAATTAAAAAACTAGAAAGGGAACAAATTAAAAATCCCCAGATGGAAACTAAATTAGAAATACTAAAAATCAAGGGAGAAATTAATAAAATCAAAAGTAAAAGAACTATTGAATTAATAAATAAGACTAGAAGCTGGTACTTTGAAAAAACAGATAAAATAGACAAAGTACTGGTCAATCTAATAAAAAAAAGGAAAGAAGAAAACCAAATTGACAGTATCAAAGATGAAAAGGGAGACTTCACCTCTAATGAAGGGGAAATTAAGGCAATCATTAAAAACTATTTTGCCCAATTATTTGGCAATAAATATAACAATTTAGGAGATATAGATGAACATTTACAAAAATATAAACTGCCTAGATTAACAGCAGAAGAAATAGAATACCTAAATAATCCCATATTAGAAAAAGAAATTGAACAAGCCATCAAAGAACTCTCTAAGAAAAAATCACCAGGGCCTGATGGATTCACAAGTGAATTCTATCAGACATTCAAAGAGCAAATAATCCCAATACTATACAAATTATTTAATATGATAAACAAAGAAGGAGTCCTACCAAATTCCTTTTACAACACAAATATGGTACTGATTCCAAAGCCAGGGAGATCAAAAACAGAGAAAGAAAACTACAGACCAATCTCCCTAATGAACATAGATGCAAAAATCTTAAATAGAATACTAGCAAAGAGACTCCAGCAAGTAATTAAGAAAATCATTCACCATGATCAGGTGGGATTTATACCAGGAATGCAAGGTTGGTTCAACATTAGGAAAACCATCCACATAATTGACCATATCAACAGTCTAACAAACAAAAATCACATGATTATCTCAATAGATGCTGAAAAAGCCTTTGACAAAATACAGCATCCATTCCTATTGAAAACACTGAAAAGTATAGGAATAGAAGGACCTTTCCTAAAAATAATAAACAGTATATACCTAAAATCATCAACAAACATCATATGCAATGGGGATAAATTAGAAGCCTTCCCAATAAGATCAGGAGT
>NC_058131.1:151075253-151112905 GCF_016433145.1 Gracilinanus agilis
TAAATGACATCAGCAAGACAGTGTATGATAAACCCAAAGAGCCCAACTTTTGGGACATGAATCCACTATTTGACAAAAACTGCTGGGAAATTTGGAAAACAATATGGGAGAGATTAGGTCTAGATCAACATCTCACACCCTACACCAAGATAAATTCAGAATGGGTGAACGACTTGAATATAAAGAGGGAAACTATAAATAAGTTAAGTGAACACAGAATAGTATACTTGTCAGATCTGTGGGAAAGGAAAGACTTTAAAACCAAGCAAGAGTTAGAGAAAATTACAAAATGTAAATTAAATGGTTTTGATTATATTAAACTAAAAAGCTTTTGTACAAACAAAAACAATGTAGTCAAAATCAGAAGGGAAACAACAAATTGGGAAAAAATCTTAATAACGAAAAACTCTGACAGGGGTCTAATTACTCAAATATACAAGGAGTTTAAAGCAATTATATAAAAAAATCAAGCCATTCCCCAATTGATAAATGGGCAAGAGACATGAATAGGTAATTTTCAGGTAAAGAAATCAAAAGTATCAATAAGCACATGAGAAAGTGTTCCAAATCTCTAATAATTAGAGAAATGCAAATCAAAACAACTCTGAGGTATCACCTCACACCTAGCAGATTGGCTAAAATGAAAGAAGGGGAGAGTAATGAATGTTGGAGGGGATGTGGCAAAATTGGGACATTAATGCATTTCTGGTGGAGCTGTGAACTGATCCAGCCATTCTGGCTGGCAATTTGGAATCATGCTCAAAGGGCTATAAAAGAATGACTGCCCTTTGATCCAGCCATACCATTGCTGGGTTTGTACCCCAAAGAGATCATAGATAAACAGACTTGTACAAAAATATTTATAGCTGCGCTTTTTGTGGTGGCAACAAACTGGAAAAGGAGGGTATGTCCTTCAATTGGGGAATGGCTGAACAAACTGTGGTATATGCGGGTGATGGAATACTATTGTGCTAAAAGGAATAATAAACTGGAGGAGTTTCAGGCGAACTGGAGAGACCTCCGGGAACTGATGCAGAGCGAAAGGAGCAGAGCCAGAAGAACATTGTACACAGAGACTGATATACTATGGTAAAATAGAATGTAATGGACCTCTGTACCAGCAGCAATACAATGACCCAGGACAATTTTGAGGAATTTATGGTAAAGACGCTACCCACATTCAGAGGAAGGACTGCAGGAGAGGAAACATATAAGAAAAACAACTGCTTGAATACATGGGTCGGGGTGGACATGATTGAAGGTGTGGACTCGAAACTACCACACCAATACAACTACCAACAATTTGGAAATAGGTCTTGATCAAGGACACATGACAAAACTAGTGGAAATGTGCATCAGCCATAGGTGGGGGGCAGTGCGGGGGGCAAAGGGGAAAGGAGGAGCATGAATCATGTAACCATGTTAAAAATGAATATTAAAAAATGTTTAAAAAAAAACCTGGATTTAGTCTACCTTTCTAGGTAGTAGTAGTTGAGGTACATTACTCTTTTTTATGTATTCTCTGACCAAAATGACCAACCTGCTGTTTAATGTACATTCTATTCCAAGGGGTAGGGGTGAAGGTTAAGGTTTGAGGTAGCAAGGCAGTGGAAAGAACATGTGAAGGCAGTTAAGTGACGGCCATGGGGACTGACTAAACAGGTAGTTGAATGTGATGGAATTCTATTGAAGGCAATTGTTTCAGAGGAATCTGTGAAGATTTTTATGAATTGATGCAAAGTGAAATGAACAAAATCAAGAGAATAACAATAGCTTGGTAGGGACAGGCAACTTTTAAACATGTAAGAACTCTGATGAATGCCATGCCCAACCACAATTCCAAAATAGTCATGATGAAACATGGTACCCGCCTCTACATAGAGAACTGCTTTTTTTTAACAAGACTAATATGAGAATTGTTTTTGTTTGACTAAATCTTTTTGTGTTGAGTGTATTTTTCTTGCTTTCTCAATGAAGAGAATTCAGAACTGAAAACAAAATAAAATTGGATTAAAAATAAGTGAAACATGCCTAGAGCAACGGATATGATAGAGTGACTCCCACATATGAGGAACTCTAAGCACTTTAGAAGCTCAGAGATTCTGGGATAAAAGTTCTAGAAATGAAAGAGTAAAGTCCTTAGGGACATGACTTCTGGTCTTAGAGGCAAAGTAGTTGTTGAGAAGATAGCGGAAAAACAAAACTTTTCACATGAAAGAAAGTTTTTGATGAGGGAAGGGAAAAATGAGGAAGGAGCATGGGATTCTATTTTAACTTGGGTCAAATAAGAGCACTGGATATATGGTAGGAGCAGCAAGTTGATAGGATGCAAGAATATAGGTTTGTTGGTTTTTTAAATTTTTTTTAAACCCTTACCTTCCGTCTTGGAGTCAATACTGTGTATTGGCTCCAAGGCAGAAGAGTGGTAAGGGTAGGCAATGAGGGTCAAGTGACTTGCCCAGGGTCACACAGCTGGGAAGTGTCTAAGACCAGATTTGAACCTAGGACCTCCTGTCTCTAGGTCTGGCTCTCAATCCACTGAGCTACCCAGCTGCCCCCAAGAATATAGGTTTTTTATGGGCAGTTAGGTGACTTAGTGAATTGAGGGCCAGGCCTCGGAATGGGAAGTCCTGGGTTCAAATATAACCTCATACATTTCTTAACTGTGTGATCCTGGTCAAGTCACTTAATCCCCATTGCCTACTTCTTACCACTCTTCTGCCTTGGAACCAATACATAGTATTGCTTCTAAGATGGAAGATAAGGGTATAAAATACATACATACATACATATATACATATATGTAGTTATTTTACAAGGAAGTAGAGAAGCACCTGAGACAAATTTGAGCTACTTCCTACATTACATTGTGAGAGTGCCAGCCTGTGACGAGGGCTGTGTGATGGATAAGGTCAGAGCAAATGTATGGGTGGATCTTAACCACATTTGGTGGGCCGGATGATGCTTTTCTTAAAATGTCTAAATATGGTCATGTTGTTGTTGTTTCAAACAGACCATAACATTTGTAGAACCTGAGAAGGAAAGCCAGTGATAAGATGTTCCAGTTCATGGTAGGCTAACCAGGGTTGGGTAATATCAGTTCTCATGACTTGTGTTTGGATAGGCACTTATATGTTTATATAGTGTTTGCAGGCTTATAAAGTATTTTCTTCATAACATCTCAGGGAGGCAGGTAGTATAAGTATTAATATCTTTGCTATACAGGTATAGAACCGAAGCCCAGAGAACTGAAATTATTTGAGCACAGTCATACATCTCAAGTGTGTGACTAGAAGTCGAGTTGGGATTTGAACCTTCAGGTCTTCCAACTCTAAGTCCATTGGTCTTTTCCCTGTACCATAATGGGCTGACTCCACGATTCAGCATCTCATAGAGATACTGCAGCAGCCGTGTGTATGCAAGCATACAGCAAAGAAGGATGCTGGAACTGAACCACAGGTCTCAATTTCTCCTGTGTGGTAATTAAAAAATCATTTTTTGTCCCTCACTTCAAACAGTCATACACCTAATTGAATACCAAGCAGTCTTTACAGCCAGAGCAGGAGCCAGAAAGCTCCTTAGATTACTAAATAAAGGAACTCATTTAGGATGTATGCCCCTTAGCATTTTGGATGGACCCAAGGCATTGTCTTTCCCAATAGCAATAATAATAAGATAATAATCAAGACCTTTGTCTTGGCTTTATCAGTTCTCTGATCTATCTCTATTAACCAAGTTCATTATCTTCTCCCTGCCAAACCTGCTCCTACTCCCAAACCCCCTGTTTCTATTTAGGGTACCACTATTCTTGTATTTCTTTGAGTTTTAAAACATTGGATTCATCTTCAACTCCTCTCTCCTTCACCTCCCATCCACATCCAATCAGATTATCAAGTTTTTTTGGTTCTGCCTTCACAATATCTCTCACTTATTCACGTTGCCCACAGCTCTGCTTCAAATCCCCTATGACTGATCTTCCCATTTTTATTATCTTTCCTCTCCATTTTATCTTCCATAAGATTACCAAAGTAATCTGCTTAAAGCACAAGTCTGACCATATCACATCGGAGGCCTGATTTAAACTCAGGAAAGTGAGTTTTTCCTGACTTCCATCCACCATGCTACCCAACTGCTCTTGGTATGACTACAAGCAGGACACAAACCTGCACGGGAAACTGCAGTGGATTTCTATTCTTCCCTGGTGACCTGTTCTGAAATCCAGCTAATGGCAGGTACATATCTTTTGGGGAAGTATATTGAAGTTTGAATGTAGTTTATTTCTTTTATCCTTCCTAAACAAACATCTCTATTAGAACATCAGTGTTAAATAGTTGCTAAAGTACTGGATTTGGAGTCAGGACTTCAAATCTACCTTGAGACCCTTCCTAGACTGGATGGTGGCCTGACACAAATCATTTAAGTTTTCCAAACTCAGTTTTGTCATTTATAAAACCAGAATAATAACTACTTTAGCACTTATCTTCCAGTATTGTTATATAGTTCAAATAAGATAAAGTACGTAAAGTGCTTTAAAAAAAGTTAATGTTTCAGGCTAGGGTCAGTCATATTATACTATGACAATAAAATAAATACAATGCACTTACCTTCTATTGAGGCCTGCTATGTGCAGAGCATGACATCAGACTCTGAGGAGTTTAGAAAGATCAATAGAACATAGACTCTTTTCTCACGGAATAGTAGTATCATGGGGTGATAAAGATTGTAAGACTTGGAATCAGTAAACCTGAATTTGAATCCTGGCTCCATTTACTATTAGTGCGTCTGTGGGTAAGTCATTTAGCTTCTTTGTGTCTCAGCTTTCTCATCTATAAATTGGTTGATCCTCCTTGCATCTTCCCTGCTTCAGTTGTGAGGAAAATGCTTTGCAAATCTTAAAGTTCTATAAAAATATGCATTGTTATTAATGCAGTAGAAACATGGGGGAAATGTCACATATATCAATTAGAAGGTGAAAATACTCAAGTAGTTCCCCTCAAAGTACAACAAAAAGTAGAAGGAAAGAAGGGAAAGCTGGTCTGGGAAGGATGCATGGAGGAGGACCATTGCAGAACTAGGGAAGGGCACGAGAAAAGGTTAGACCAGGATATGTTAGATAGAAAAAGAATGGTGGTACCAGCTTGTGGAACTGGGGAGGATCTTGAGGGTAATAGTCTTTTCACCAGCTTGAGCTCTGTGGAAATCAACCCTTCTGGTCATATTACAGATTGGAACGAGGCTCACAGTAAGTTTTAGGGGAAGTGGACTAAAGTGTGAATGAATAGCACCTGCTTCTTCATCCTCTCTCTCAGGTCTTCTCAATTATTTCCTCCTGGCAACAGTGGCCACAGACTATTATGGTGTTAAACCCACAAGCAGTGAGGGCCAATGAGAGGTAACCCTTTGCTGTCCCTTTCTAAACTGCTATGTGAAATGAAGTTGCATGTTAAACTAGCTGGTCCCCATCTTAGCTTCTAGAGGCATGGTCAGATGCTGCCCTTCCCTGAGAGACAATCTTCCATCTCCTCTGTTCAGATCTTGGCCATTGTTTGCATATGAAATGTGCTTATTAGAATGTGAGCTCCTTGAGAGCAAGGACAATGTTTATTTGAGTTTTTCCCTTTCTTTGTATTCCCAGGGCTTAGCATAGTGCCTGGTACATTTGTTATACATTTGTCATTTTTCTCCAGGTCATTTTACAGATGAGGAAACTGAGGCAAACAGAGTTAAGTGACTTGCAACCTCAGTTTTATCATTTATAAAGTTAGAATAATGACAATTTTAGCACTTATCTTCCAGTATTGTTATATGTAGTTCAAATAAGATAATGTGTAGAGTACGTGAAAAAAGTTAATGTTTCTAGGCTAGGGTCAATTGTTTTATACTATGTCAACAAAATAAATTCAATTCACTTAACTTCTAACTCTGGTCACCCAGCTAGTAAGTGTTTGAGGCCAAATTTGAATTGAGATCCTCCTGAGTCCTAGTGACAACTAACTTTGTGACTCTAGGCAAGTCACTTACACCTGTTTGCCTCAGTTTCCTCATATGTAAAATGACCTGGAGAAGGAAATGGCAAACCACTCCATTATCTCTGCCAAGAAAATCCCAAATGGAGTCATGAAGAATCAGACATGACTGAAAAGTGACTGAACAACAACTCATCCTCTTTCCTTAGGTCAGAACTTGGAATCATTAGAACTAGGTTTAGTCCGGGTTCTATCACTTACTAGTATTGTGACTCTGAACAAGTCACTTTCCCTCTCTGGTCTGAGTTTTCTAGTTTGTAAAATAAAAGGGTTGAGCTAGATGATCTCTAAGGCCTCTTCCAACTTTCACATTAGGTGACATAGAATTAATCTTCATGCCTTTATCTTTGTCCAAAATCAACCCTGTGCTTTGTAAGCTTTACTGAGAATAGTTCTGACTTCTGCAGGTCTGTCATTCAGGTGCCATTTGACCAATTCCCATATGGTTCCTGTAAACACAGCCCAGTTTCCTGTTTTGTTTGTTTTACTTGGTTCTTGAGCACTGTGGTGGTTGCCTGCTTCTCTGACAGACAGCACTGATTGTCCTCAGGTTTCCAGTGACTGCTGGCTGTTCAGTATTTCTCAGCAGAAGTTTCTCCACTTCTTTTTCTGTAAAATGAGACAGAAATACATTCAAGGCTGCTGCGAAATGATGCGATCAAATCATATAAGCACAAATGGGACGCATGTGGTAAGTGGTCAACCACAGCTGTGACTGCAAGTCATTTCATTTTTTCTTGACATTGAGAAGACAAATGTATTAAGTTGTAGAGGAAGGAGAAAACCATAAGCCAGCAAAGCATCTGTAGGGCACTCTGGAATTGCCTCATTGACAGAAGACTAGACTTAAAGGGGAGCATGTAGATGGCCAAGGATGGTCTTATGTTACTAGAGAAATTGAGGCACCCCCCCATTGGAATACCTGAAGGCTAAGACAGCTCATGCAAGTCCTGCTTTAAAAAATATATATATGTATTTATTTTGGTAAATACATTAAATATATGTTTTAGGATTTATTTTTGATAAAAACTAGAAAAATTAAATAAAATGGGAGGAGAAAGAATAAGATAGGAGGGAGACAATGAATTTTTATTCATTGAAAACAAATAAAATTTAATTAAAAGAAAATAGAATCAGTACTTGAGGAAGATTAGCCACTTCATTTCTATACCCTAAGACTTTAGGATCAAGTCTTCTTTATCATCTTTTTTTTTCCAGACATCTCTTGGTTTTTACCTTTTCCTCTCCATCTTAGTTTTGACCTTATTTCATTATGCCTGGATTCTTGTAAGAGCCTTCAAATGGTCCTCTTCCCTAGAGTATTTTCCCTTCTTCTCTAACTTGCACAGTGCCAGATTAATCTTTATAAAGTGCAGCTTTCAATTTGACATTTAAACCCCGTTTCCACCGAAACCTGGCTCCAATCTTTTGTTGTTTACTTGATTAATCATGTCTAGCTCTTTGTGACCCAGTTTTGGGTGGTGTCTTCTTGGCAAAGATACTGGAGTAGTTTGCCATTTCCTTCTCCAGCTCATTTTGCAGATGAGGAAACTGAGGCAAACAGGGTTAAGCGATTTACCCAGGATCATACAGCCAGTAAGTGTTTGAACTCACATCCTCCTAACTCTAGGGCTGGTGCTCCATCCACTATACCACTTAGCTGCTTAGACTCCAACCTGCTGCTCAGTTTTTCATTATATTTCCCCTTTATTTCTTTATGTCCAGCAAGACTGTCTGAGTAACCTTTCCTCCTGTCTCTGTCTTCCATATTTATACATATAAATATTTTGTTTTCCCAATTACATGTAATAACAATTTTCAACATATGTTTTCTGAAATTATAAGATCCAGGCTGCCTCCCTCCTTCCAATCCCTTCTCCTTCTCATTGTTGTAAGAAAATATTCATAAAAAAATCAAACCCCCCAAATAAATATACAAATAAACTAAAGTGAAAAATTGTTGTCTTTCATATATATTAGCACATTAGCTACCACCACACAAGCCCCAGCCTCTGTAATGCACATGACCCCTCCCTTCGTCCTTCACACTACCTGTTAAAATTTAAATTCTTTTCCTTCAAAATTCTTTTCCTGGGGTCTTGATGTTTCCCAGGATTCTTTCTCCCCCTCCCCCCAGCATTCTTTCAGTAAAAAATTATCTCTTCCTCCTCAAATTTTCCTAGAGAACATAGCTCTTTGAGGGCAAAGATTATATTTCCTTATTTTTTATATACCCTTCCCAAGGAGTTTAAACCAATGCCTTATTTAATAAAAGTTTACTGAACTGAAAATTGAATTGGATGTCACTACCTTGCTTAAATGTCTTTAGTGGCTCCCTATTGGTAACTGAAATCCTTACTCATCTATTTAACCTTCATGATTCTGTGGCATTGGAGGGCTGGAAGAAGGAAAGAGGAGTCAGTATTTTCATTTTCATGGGAAGATTTCCTCCTCAGCTTGCTGCTCCAAAGGAGGAGAGTATTTGATTGTAGGATGTGAGAATTCTAGTTCTGCGTGGCAAAAGATAGGTGATATGGAGTTAGCCAGGGTGAAGAAAGTCCTGGAACACTGTAGAAGAGTCTATGGCTGTGGTGGGTTGTTTGTTTCAACATTGGAGGGAGGGAGTGAAGGAAGAACTAAAGGGGCAGTGAGGCACATTGGGGTTGGCAAAGCCATTTGCCTTGAACCTCTCTGCCCCACATGGCCATCATGATATACAGAAGTATATCGAGTTGTTTATTACTTGATTACTCCTCTCTACGAAGAGTAGTTCCAAGAGAAGTAAGCAATGATGAGGACTATAGATAGAATAACTTTTCTGAATTATGGCATAAAGCTAGCTAATAATGTCTCTAATTTCTACTTTCAAAATAGAGTAACTGGTAGGAACTGATTGACCTAATAGTTGTCCCACAAATACTGTGGAGGCAGTTTTTTTTAGGTGGGTTGATGATAATAGTAATAAATGACATATAGTATTTTATGGTTAGCAAAGCATTTTCCTGACATTAATTCATTTGAGCCTCAAAAGCAATTCAAGTTGGAAGGTAGGACCTACAGCTATTTCCCATATTTACAGATTAGGGAAACTTTGACTCCAAGAAGTTACTCATAATCATATAGCCAGTAATTATCAAAGGCAAGATCAGAACTAAAGAACTAATTTTAAGTCCTGTGCTTTAATAGTACCTACTTACCATTATTGGTTGTATTTCCTAAGGTGGTCAGGGAAAAGGGAGATGAACTTTTATGTTCTAAAATATTTATAGCAGGGGGCAGCTGGGTAGCTCAGTGGATTGAGAGCCAGGCCTAGAGACAGGAGGTCCTAGGTTCAAATCCAGCCTCAGACACTTCCCAGCTGTGTGACCCTGGGCAAGTCACTTGACCCCCATTGCCTACCCTTACCAATCTTCCACCTATAAGTCAATACACAGAAGTTAAGGGTTTAAAATTAAAAAAAAATATATTTATAGCAGCTCTCTTTGTGGTGGCAAAGAACTGGAAACTGAAGGGATGTCCATAAATTGGGGAATGGCTCAACAAGTTGTGGCTTATGATTACTGATGGAATCCTACTATGCTATAAGGAATGATGATCAGGTTAATTTTGGAAAAACGTGGAAAGACCTACATGAAATTATGAAGAGTGAAATGGACAGAGCAAAGAGAATATTGTATACAGTGACAGAATTTTTATTTGATGAATGACGAGAGAAAACTGATAAATAGAAATAAGCAAGACATAATTTTATATATACATATATATTTTGTCAAATGATGCCTTCTGTAATGGGATGAGGGAAGGATGAAGTTCTCTGGATATTTTAATGTAACATAAATAAACAAACAACAAACACAAATAAATAAATGAACAAATAAATTTAAGTTTTAAAAAAGGAAACAAATGAGACAATATTTGTAAAGTGCTTAGTATATGGTACTTGGTGCACTAGGCACTTGATAAATCTTTGTTTCCTTCCCAGCTCTCATCCCCTCTATCCACTATGTGATGCCATAGAGGTAGCATGAATGTAGGGGAAGAGTTTTAGAAGCTATAAATGCTCGCTATTGGAATCATGGCTCAACCAGATAACATGGAAAAGGAAAGGGAACAAACATGTATTAAGCACCTACTATGTGCCAGACATGATATTAAGCACTTTTCCAGATATCTCATTTAATCCTCTAGCCTAACCATAAGAGTTACTCCATAGAAACTAAGGATCTAATTAATTTTTAATTTTATAATAATAATAATTAATTTTTCCAGATTACATGAAGATATTTCATGTAAATTTTATGTAACAATTATTCATAATTTTTTCTCATATTTTGCCATCCATATCTTCTCTCATCCCTCTTTCCTCTCCAAGATGGAAGCTAATATGAAATCAGTTATACATTTGTTATCATAATATATATCTCCATGTTTGTCATGTTGTTAAAGAAGACACGTATCACTTACACAAGAGAAAAATTCATGGGGGAAATAAAATGATCCTCATCTCTTTTAAGAATAAACATGAAGCCACCTTAGTTTATTGAGGCTATACCAGATTCATTCCTAGGATATCTTTAATCAGACAAGGGTGGCCTTCATGACTGGGAAACTGGGAAGGCCTGATTTTGATTGTTTGATGCCCTTGAAGGATGGAAGAGCAAAGTGTTTCATCTGAAAAATAATCAAAACATTGAGGCTGATTTCTTCTCCTACATAGGTTACAGACTGCTATTGCTTCAATGTTAGATTTATACTGGGAAAAAAATCCTGGCTTGTGCCTCTCAATGTTTTTTAGCATATAAGAAACATTTTGAGTTGAGTGTAGGTATGCTTGTGTAAATAGCTTTTCAGTGAAAATATTCTCACATCAATAATATGGAAGATTTATTTGACACACTTGTCCATTTAAGTAATGAATTAAAATACCAAAAGAGTGACAATAGGAGGCAAGTTCTGCCTTGGAAACAACATGCAGTATTGATTCTAAGCCAGAAGGTAAGGGTTATTTTTTAAAGTTTTTTTTAAGAGGGGCAGCAAGCAAGAAACTGATAGTGCTGAGGGAAGAAAATCAAGTCTGAAGTCCTTGCCATTTGGGAGCAAGCTAGCAATGAGAACTTATTCTGGATCCATAGTATAACAAGATCTATATTTTTGATATGTATCCAAAGTTCATTGATCTGCTGGTTTTGGTGGTCATGGGACCAGTATAGGAAAGGAGAGTTCATAGAAAAGCAAGGGAGTAGATAACTGCCACTAGAGAAGCTATAGAACTCTGCTCCCCATAGCAAAGTTATATTGGGTCCAAGTGGGCTCATGACGGTACGTAGGTAAATGGCCCAAATGTACCTGTTAGGAGAACTAGACATTGCAAAGCTGGGATGGGGACAGAGGAACAGGTTCCTGCTTCAGATACTTACTAGCTGTGTGACTCCAGGCAAGTCACACAACTTTTCCATGCCTTATCTGTAAAATGAAGAGATTGGACAGATGATCTCTGAGGACCCTTCCAGCTTTTCATCTCGTATCCTCTGTAGAAATTCAGCCTATGATTTTCAACAAAACCAACAGGAGCAATAGATTGTCATCAGAGGGATGATAGATTATTGGCCTCAGATATTTACTAGCTGTGTGACCCTGGGCAAGTCACTTAATGGGGTTTGCCTCAGTTTCCTCAAATGTAAAAGGATCTGGTGAAGAAATTGGCAAACTACTCCAATATCTTTCTCAAGAAACCCTCTCCCCAAAAGAAGGGAATAAAGAAGAATTGAACACAACTGAAATCACTGAACATCCACAAAAGGAGTGCTTAGGGTTGCTGCCAGTAGGTGATTACTGGCAAAAAGAAGAGGTTATTAGGCCAGTCTAGTTCTGAAGAACTCTTAAAGCAGAAGAGGCAGTGTTTATGGTAAATTCTATTTATTAGCATGAGAGCTATGAGTGTGAGGCACCTGTAGGATATTTGGAAATGTGCTCATGAGTATATGCCTCAGGCAGAGTTAGTGGTTTGGGTGTTAGAACCTGCCACTCATGCAATAGTGTCACACATGCCCGAGGTCACCTTAGCCCCAGTGATACTATCTGCCCAAAACAGAACTAGCAGAGCCTCAAGAAATAGAAGATTTTGATATGTTATTGAAAACAAAATCTTATATTACAGAGCCATCCCTATTCTGTCACTGTGGCAGATATGTAGTGGAGTAGAGGTGGGATGGGTGGGGGAGATGGGATCCCTTACTTCCCAGAGTCTGGCTCAGATCAGGGCACCCACCAACTCCCTCATTCAGGCTTTGACTGCCATATGCATCAGTTCAATCTACAAGCTCACTTTATTCCCTCTTGAGAGGATCCCAGCCTCAAACTTTCCTCAGTATTGGCTCAATCAAACCAAATGCTCCCTTAGCAGCAGCCTTGACTTCCCATCCAGGACCCTTCATCACTCCCAAGCTAGTCTTTCATTCTCCAAAGACACAAATCAAACCCGAGAGTACTTTTGATATCTTTGATAGACCTGTTTTTTTTTCCATGATCTTCCATAGGCTGATTGATCCTCCTTTCCCAATTTCCCAGCAGGCAGCACCCCCATCTCCTGACTCCCTCTCAACCTCTACTCCTCAGTGTATACCAGTTTAGAGACCACATCAGTGATGACTATGGTAAGATCAGATTGGACTTGAATCATGGCCTGCAAAAGATCTCATTTTAAATAACTTTTCCCCAAAGGAAAATGATTGAGATAAAGGGATACACCATAACTTTATTTTCCATTGTTTCCCAGTATATACCCTTTAATCTAGCTATACCCATTGGTCCCATATTCTGCTCACCTTTAAGCTTTTGGCTGCAATAACAATAACAGCTAATGTTAATATTGTAGTACTTTAAGGTTTTCTGAGTACTGTATTCATCTTGTTTTATCCTCGCAATAGCCCTTTTTATCCTTATGTTACAGATGAAGAAAGTAAGGACTTAAACCTAGGTCTTCCTAACTAAATATAACACCACGTTTCATGTTATCTCCCTACCTAGAAATGTGTTTTTTTTCCATTCTTCTATCCATCTAAGCTTTTACTTATCTCTCAGGGGTTCCACTAAAGACAACTCTATAATACTTTTACCAGATAGTGTCTGTGATCAATATCCTTTCCCCAATATCCTCGATACTACTAGGCAGCAGCCCCATTCCCAGTTGAACACTCTTCTCTCATTCAACACTTTGTCTTACTGCAAACCATTTGTTGTGCTGGCATTGAAGGTCTCATGTGATGTTTGTCTTCAGCCATTTGCAAAGAACCATCAGAATTTGATCTTAATTGGTCATGTAGCTGAAAACCTGGATTATTGGTCAAAAATTAGCCCTTTGGCCTGCCTGATAAAAGAGGCAGTCCCCAAACCTTGGGTAGTACATTTTTAAGTTTTAAAACTTAAAACAGTACAAACTTTTGGGGCATCCTGTGTAAGTCACAGTAAATGTAAAATGATCAGTTTCTATGTACATTTGCAGGTTTGTGGGTGTTTAAAATATGTTTTATACTAATACACATTTTATATAATTGTATAAAATTGGGGGATTTAAGGGAATGAGAAGTAAAAGAAATCAAAATGTTAACAATGAAGACTGAGAATACAACAAATATCAATGATTATAGTTCTAACAGCTAATGCTAAATACAGAAGGCTAGAATGGCAATAATCTGTCTCCACTTGAAATTTGTTCCTAGTCAGAGCCAGAACTGTCATTAGATGAATGGGGCTGTGCCTTAGACTGATGAGATGGCTAGTCTAAGTGACTGTACTTTGGTGGATTGGGGGGAATAGGAGATGCAATCATGTTGTCTGACCACTGTCCTTCTCAGTCTTGCCACCCTGGACAGCTCCTTTACCCAGGGCCCTGTTGCTATGGTGCTCTGTTCATTTTTGGTTTTATTTCTTTCCCTTTAGAGGGGGGAGCATCTCCCCCAAAATAAACAAAAATAAAAATAACCCCTAGTAACAAGTAACAATAAGCAAGCAAAACAGAGTCACACACTATTCATTATCAGACAATGTCTCATTCTGTAGCTCTTGAAGTTTCCTCACTTTTCTATCAAGAAGTAGAAGGATTGATTCAGCATTGATCTTCCAGAGTTGTTTGTTCATGGCATTGTATGGCAGAATTCATAGCAGGGTACTTAAGTATTTTAAGGTTCTTTTCCTTTACAATATTGTAAGTTGTTTTTCTGGTTCTGCTTACCTCATTCTGCATCAGTTCATACAAATTATCCAGGTTGATCTGAATTTGTCCCTTTCATCTTTTTTTTATGGGGAAATTATATTCAATTACATTTATACTTCCTAATTTGTTCTGGTCATTCTCCAATTAATAGGCACCTTTGTTTCTAGTTCATTGTTACAACAACAAAAATTGTTATAAATATTTTTGTACATATGGATCCTTCGCCTCTGTGATCTTTTTAGTCTACAAACCAAGTAATGGCATTGTTGAGTCAAAGAGTTGGATGATTTTGAGATAGAGTTCTACCAACACTGTATTCACATGTTTGATCTCCCATGGCCCCTCAATTACCCTTTATAGCAACCAACTATAACAGGCTTATTATTGTTCACGGTATTTTATTTTGGATCTGAAAATAAGATTATTTAAAAAATCATTTAAGGGGTGCAACTAAATGGCTCAGTGGATAGAGAAACAAGTTCAAATCTGTCCTTAGACACTTCCTGGCCGTGTGACCCTGGAATTTGACCCGCATTGCCTAGCCCTTACCACTCTTCTGCCTTGGAACATCAATACACAGTATTGAATCTAACGTGGAAGACAAGGGTTTAAATTTTTTTTTAAATCTTAAAATAGTTTACTATAAGCATCCCACCAAAGTTGTGTTTAAAGAAAAAAGATTCCACTGCTGTAGAACATTTGAGCAGCCATTTTATCTATGAAAGTCCTGCCTCCTCAACTAGAGTGTTTTAAACAGTTCTTGAAATCATGAACTGTTTCTCATAATAATCTAATCTATGCCCCAAAGTCCATGGGAATGAGACTCTCTCCTCATTGATGGAACCCAATGTTCCTTTCCTATGTGTTCTTACTCAGGGAAGGGTTGTCAAAAGAGGAAAAAGAGAGAAAGCCGAATTCTTTGATCTCATGAGAAGGTTCTTCTGGCTTCTAGCTTTGAGAGAGAAGATGGACAATGCCAACTTCATTTCAGATTGCTGAAGGGAATTAAAATACTCTCAGAAGGATGTGACATGAGAGGAAAGTGCTCTCTGAATTTAGAGGCATCCATATACATGCAAATATACATAATTTATATAAATATACATAATTTATCCCTAAATTCTATGTTCTATACAAAACCCACGTGGTATATGTACATATACATGTGTGTGAATATATGTGCATGTATATATTATTTATATACATGTGTGTGTGGTATATTATACCACACACATTAAAACTCTACAGTTTCTAATTAAGTAGTGATGACATAAGAGGTTCTCACTTATTGACTGACTAACAGCATCTCCTTTTTGCTCCTCACTTGATAGTAGAGAAGAGCGACTGTTTGGCTCCATCCATCCTACCTTTCAGTGAATTGCATGGTCCCTTGACAGGAACTTGGAGTCTTTATGCCCAGGAAAGATGTCCTATATATGCTGCTCCTTTCATTCTCTCTTCCCCAGCCTTTACCCCTTGTGAGCAATACTCTACATTTGTGAGGCTGCTGGTAAATGTTAGGAGTGCTGTTTGTGGTCATGGGGCAGAGCAAAGGTGGCTAACCCATATGGGGATTGAACCCATGACCTTGGCTTCATTAGCTGTGTGCTCTAACCATATGAGCTAACTAGCCACAGACGCCACTATTAAACACTTAATGAATCCCCATAATGCAGAAGACACATTAGGGCACAGAAACGAAATGTTACTGCTATTTTTTTCCCTTGTGGGGTGTTATATACTTGGAGAATGGAGGAACAATCCCATAAAAAAGTGGACTTATGGGCACCATGGCAATAACTTTTTCAACAAATCTTAACAAAATGCTCAAGACTGTGAAACTGAGTCTGCCTGTTAAATGGTGTGATGATATGAAGAGTGAGATGGGAAAATAAGCCAGAGCTTCACTGAATGTGATTTCAGAGAGAGGCACTTTTGCTGTTCACATTCACTGTTGACAGTATGAAAAGTCACTGTTGACAATATGAAAAGGAATAAGGAAATCAGCATCACCTGCCTGTTGTCTCTTTTTATTCCAGAGCTTAATCCAGCTCCGATTGTCTTTGCTTTTGTAAATAAGCGGATTTTCCTTATAGCATCAGTAATAGGAAACATCCCTTTTCCTTCACATCACCTTAGGGTGATGGAAAGAATATCATTCTGCAAGTCCAAGAATCTAGGTTTGAGTCTCAGCCTTCTCACTACCTAGATGGTACTTAATTGTAATTTGTAAAATTAAAGGATCGGACTAGATGATCCCCTCAATTCATTCTAGTCCTAAATGAATGATTTTAGGACTCTTTCTTTCCCCTTATGAGCTAATCTCTAAATGATATATTTAATAGATTTTCCCCTGACCACTTTATTCAGACACTTGTTTAAATAAAGGGCATAGATCTCCTGCTATTTATCTAGAATCAGCACATCGTGAGTTCACTCACTTTATTAATTTATTTATTTGTATTTTTGGCTCTCAACCTACAATTGCACACAAATGATGGCACCCAAGGAGTTGGAGTTTGGGCCTTTACTGAGTTGGATACCTGGCATCTCTCAAGAAAATAAAATTATAGCCTAGGACTGCAGTATTTCCATTCCCAGTGTGTTTCTATCAAGGGAACAGCAGACACTGTAAGAAATGTCAGACTGGTTTTGCTTTTTCTCCAAGAACACAGTATTGTAATCTTTTGAAGGGTTTTGTACTGCTTTCACAAAGACCCTTAAAAAAATGGGCCTTCCAACAGTGATCTACTTAGAAGACAGTGTCTTTGTTCCCCACTAAAACTAGTGAAAGAAATGGGGCTTTTCAGAGTATTTAAAACTGACTCCTGATTTATATTCCACCTTCATGCCTTCAGTCTGAAGCCCTGAAAATGCTGTGATTTCTTTACTTTTCTGAGGCCAGAGAGGAATGAAAGCACGGTGCTATGAATTAGCATGGTTCTCTCTCTTTGCCCTCTCTGCCATTTCCCCTCATCCACAATTTGACTTAATGTGTATTTCCTTCTGGGAGGAGGAGTGAGTCGAGCAGTCCTATGTGGAGACAGGAAGTCACTCAGCTCCCTCAGTGCCAAGGGACAACACCATATATAGCTTTAATGAAATAGAGTAGGGGCCCCTGCTAACCCCAAATTATAGAGAGGATAAAAGAAAGCCACAACCACATGAGGTTAGGCTGCTTTTCCCTGAACTATTGTCTATATAAATCAAGGGTGCCCGAGAGACCAGTAGAGAGAGGTGTACACAACAGAGACAGCCCATAACTTATGATTCTTCTACTACTTTTGACCCCATTTAGAATTTTTTTGCCAAAGGTACAGAAATGGTTCACTATTTCCTTTTGCAGCTCATTTTACAGATGAGAAATCTGAAGCAAACTGGGTTAAGTGACTTACCCAGAGTCAAACAGCTAGCAAATATCTGAGGTTAGATTTGAACTTAGAAAGATGAGCCTTCCTGACTCTAAGCCTATTGCTCTATCTAATGCACCATCTTGCTGCCCAGATGGTAGTGAATTCTCTCTTATTAAAAATCATTGAGCATAGGTAGGACTTGAGATGGTCTTTGATGTTCAGTGACTCTGGTCTTGGTCTATCACCAGGTACATTATTCCAAAGGGTAAATATTTCAACTTCCAGGTTGGAATGCCAAATCCCCATGTGTGCCCTTTCCTTTCTCAAAAGGACGAAGGGAAGATGTCCCTGGTAGCTATGCTAAAACGGTAGCAGCAGCTTGACGAGGTTGAAAAGGGGTCTGATGAGGAGTAGCCAGGAGAGATACATTCAGGCACCAATAACTTGTTAAATAATTGCCCTTCATACTAAAAGGACATTATGTTGGGGTCAATGTACAGTGTATCCAGTTGTAGCTGATCAGGCTGATATAAGCTACCAGCCTTCCCTGAACAATTTGTTAAATGTGTTTATGTAAGAGCTGGTAATAGTCTAATTTTAAGTAAGAGAAATCATCTCTGTGTCAATCACTCCCCAAATGCTATGAAATAAGACTAAGTACTTCCCCTGTGAGGAGTGGGGGTGAAGTTTAGGAATTGATAGGCTGAGTTCAAATCCCAACCCTGCCACTTATTATCAATGTGATCTTAAGAAAGTGACCTAGCCTTCATAACTTCATACCTGGATTATTGCAATTGCTAATTGGTTGCTTTTCTTGCCTTGCTTCTTATCACTCCAATCCCCTTCCACTCAGCTGCCAAAAAGATTTTCCTAAAATAGAGATCTTCCTGACTATGCCTAAAAGCATGGTCCCTCTTCTCTTCAATAGATTCTAATGTCTCCCTGTGATCTCTAGGATCAACTATAACAACCTTCATTTTACTTTAAGGCACTGCTGAAGTTGATCTTTTCCTACTTTTCTAGTATTCTCATATTTTCCTCTTTTCCATATGTTTTACTATCCAGCAACATTGGCCTTCTTACTGTTCCTTGAATAGGACTTTCCATTTCTCAACTCTTTGCCTTTTCAGTGGTTATCACCCATAATCTTCTCTACCTCTTCCTCTTGGCTTTCCAGGCTTCCTTCTAATCTTATCTTTTCTAAGAGGCCTTTCCCAGTCCCCTTATCCCACTTTCCTCTGAAATTACTACCCATTTTTATTGGATAAATCTTGTGACTCGGTGGATAGACAGCCTGGAAATGGGAGGTACTAGGTTTAAATCTGGCTTCAAACACTTCCTAGCTGTGTGACCTTGGGTAAATCACTTCACCGCCATTGCCTAGCTCTTACCCCTCTTATGCCTTGGATCCAATATCTATTCTAAGACCAAAGGTAAGGGCTGATTTTTTAAAATCAGAGACAGAGAGATAAAGAGAGGGACAGAGAGAGAGAGACAGACAGACAGACAGACAGAGACAGAGAGAATATGTTGGAATACAGATCAAAACATAAGATTTTTCACTCTAATTTATCTATGTTTTTATCTGGGGTTTTGGTTTTATACACATATTCTCTTACCAAAATGAACAATATGGAAACATGTTTTGCTTGATAAAACAATTTTAACTCGGGTTAAATTGCTTATCACCTCCAGGAAGGGGACAATTTGGATCATATAACTTCAGAAAACTTATGTGGAAAATTGTTATTGCATGTAATTGGTAAAATAAAGTATCTGTACAAAGAAAAAGAAACATGTATTATATCACCATGTTAGGTGTTATAAGGGATACAAAGAAGTTTAAGACTCAGTTCCTGTCTTCAAGAAACAGAGGAGAGACATGTGAATAATTAGATAACAATATACAGAATTGGACATCTATAATGTGTCATACAGCATATAACAGTGAAGTCATAGATAACAGTTTGAGATAACAGCAAAAGGGAAGCTACAAGGTCACAGTGAATTGTCAAATAAGTTTTACAGGCAAACGTTGCAACTGGAGTTCGGAGAGAGGGAGAGAGGGAGAGGGAGAGAGAGAGAGAGAGAGAGAGAGAGAGAGAGNTTACTAAAAAGGCAAAAGGCAAACCAGTGAATCTCAATTCTAGAAAAAGCCTCCTGATTGGCCTCTTCTACCATTAGTTTGTTTAATCTACTCTTCACTTTGATGACGTCCAAATTGTCATCCTAATGGAGCATCCCCTTTATGCTACTCTACCCAAATCTTATTCTCAGGGTTGTATATCCCAGGGGAAAATTACCTTAAGTTCAAGATATTCTATAGCTCCTACTGTATACTTAGTTTAAATAATCCATAGAAATACACAATTTTCTCAAAGCGTTTTAGTGCGATGATATCATAAAAACAATCGGTATTAACCATTCTCCTTATAAACATGAGGTGTTCTTTCCAACAAATATATATATATATATATATATATATATAATATATATATATATATATATATATATATATAGTTGTTGTTGTTGTTGTTTTTAAATAAAGCTTAAGCCTAACTTGAGTGCCTCCTCTTCAGCAAAGGGAATGTCTGCTCCAATGTACTTGGCATTTAGTAGATTAAAAATCTCTTTTGACCAATCAATCAATGATACTCTAGAGCAGTGATTCCCAAAATGGATGCTACAGCCCCCTGGTGGGTGCTGCAGCAATCCAGGGAGGTGGTGATGGCCACACTTTTTTTTGTATTACATTCTATTCTGAGTTCAATAAATAGTTTCATAATTTCCAGGGGGGGGCTAAGTAATAATTTTTCTGGAAAGGGAGCAGTAGGCCAAAAAAGTTTGAGAACCACTGCTCTAGAGGCTTGACTTAATTAAAATATGTATTTTTAAAAATTTTAACTTTATTTTATTCCAATAAAAAGTTTACACATGAGTTTTCCAAAGTTACATGACTCATGTTGTCTCCATCCCCTCTTCCCTCCCCTCTCCCAGCGTGGACAAGCTATTCCACTGGGTTATACACGTATGGTCACTCAAAATATATGAAATCTGTATTTTTTAAAATGATAGTGACTCTCTCCAGCTTTGGAGTGTTCTTGGATCATAGGATTAGAAGTGGGAGGAACTTTAGGAGTTGATCAGCCAATCAAAAGACACATATTAAATGTTTTCTGTGTGGTAGGTATCATGCTACTGTTTGGGGTTATAAACACAAAGGCTGGAACAATTCTAATTCTCCTATATATAGCTATAAATATAGAGAGAACAAATACAAATAAATGCAATGGAATTAAATGCAAGATAAATAAGGAATAAATGCACGATCTGGTGGGGAGATCAGTAAAGTTTTCTTTATATATATATATATAGTATATATCAGGATATATATATACTTTACATATATATCATATTACATATATATCAGTAATGTTTTTCTTCTTATAGAAGGTACTGCTTGAGTTGTGATCCTCTTTAGTCCCTGCCCTCAAGGGGATTAAATTCCACTGGGATGAGAAGGATCCAATCCCAAATCTAGGGCTTTCTCTCCTGTCTCACCTTTCCTCTTCCAAGGTGAACCTAGCATCGCTTGCTGGCTTCACCCTTTACTTTGTGGCCATTTAAAAAAGTGCAGGGAGGTCAAACAAAAGCATTAGGAACAGGGTGAGTTCTCATCTCTCAAGCTGAAGTAATGCTTTTCCTCCTTTCTTTTTTTTTTCTTTCTTTCCACCACCCCCCATCAGAAGGAAGCTGATTGCATTCATTAGGGCAGACAGCACAGTATGTTGTCTTCTTCCCTTGGCTGGCTCTATCTCAGCTGCCTGCAGTTAGCATGCTTGATGTGGTAGCTTTTATTAAATGCTTGTTTCGAGAATGACATCAGTAGTCAATCAGATAAAGCAAGGCCATGAAAAATAATTACCTGCCAGAGAGAAAAAACATACACAAATGGATTGTGCACATGCATACACACACACACACACACACACGTATGCAGGGCTTCTTTTTTTCATGCCAGTAAAGGAAATTAAATACACTTGTTGAATAGAAAACCCAGTCATGAATCCTTTCATTCCAATTACCAAAGCAACAGAGCCTTGAAGTCGTGGCTAAATGTCATGCCATCTTTCAAAAAAGATCTGCTATTGGCTTCCTAGCCATGCTTTCTCCTGAAACAGTCGCGAATGGAGCCACCGGATTGTGCTAGGGAAGTTCGATTCCTTGGGGATGCTCCCTGCTGAGAGAACAAAACAGCCCTTTCCAGCTTTTTCATTCAATCTGCTGCAGTTCAGGACGACACTCTGAAACAAAAGATGGCACAGCCAGCTGAAGAGAGGTTTGTTTCTCCAGGGGCCAAAGGAAATCTAGACCAAGGGGGGTTGGTGGGGAGAGGGGGAAAGACAGAAAGGGAAAAAAACCAAAACAACAACAAAAATCCAACCCTCAGACTTTTTCCTCTCCAAACTGACAAATTTGACTTGTCAGATACAAGTTCAACTTGTGGACAATTCACTGAAGACTGATAATCTCCATAGCAACAGCTATATCACATGATTTACACATAAGCACTTTCTCAGAGAGAGAGCAGCTTCCCTCACAACCATTTTCTGACAAATTCCACAACGTTGGAGGAATTAAACAGGAGCCTAATGGTGACCTTGGCTGAGTAGTTTGCCAACAATTAAAAATAAAGAATAGTGAAATGACTCTCTCCCCCACCTTCATTTTAATACTTGCTTTTTCTTCTTCAAAAAGAGAAAATTCCCAAAGATGCCTCCCTCCAAGTAGAGATCTGTGTGACTGTTAGAAAGGCCTCAGGAGCGATGAGGGTATAATATCGCCTCGTATGGCCTCTCTCTTCTCTCCTTTTCTTCTGGCTGATAAACTGTAGTTCCAAGAGGTCCTTCAGACTCTAGCCATTTGTGGATGAATGAGGGGGGACCAGCTCAAATCCCTTCTCTTAAAAGTGCTGCCAACTTCTAACCTCTCCCAGGGAGAGGGTTTTACTGAGAAGACTATCTTTCTAATTAAGGCTCTAACTTTCAACCTCCCCAGCCTCTAAATCAGTGATTCCCAAAGTGGGTACCATCGCCCCCTGGTGGGTGCTGCAGTGATCCAGGGGAGTGGTGATGGCCACAGGTGCATTTATCTTTCCTATTAATTGCTATTAAAATTTTTAAAAAATTAATTTCCAGGGGGCTAAGTAATATTTTTTTCTGGAAAAGGGGCAGAAGGCCAAAAAAGTTTGGGAACCACTGCTCTAGACTATAGACCTCTACTCCCATCATAATAATGATCTGGCCCATATTCTCTTTCTCTGAAGCTGTTTGTCCTTTAGACCCAGTATGCTCTATTCCCCCATCCTTGGGCAGGCTTCTTTTTCTAAGAGGCTTGAACCCTGGGTGTTTGGAGGTTGAGTTTCTAAAGGTGGCATAAAAAGTTTAGACATTTACAGAGCTTGTAGGGCAAGAAATCCTTGGTTTGCTCCAAAGCGCCTGAGCCACAGACTGTGAGTGGCTGGCCAAAGGTTTATTGCCCTCTCACTGAGCTACGCCCAGGTATGTTCAGCAGGCACTGAAATTTATAGCTGCCTTTCAAGAAAAGATAAACACACTTTGGACAACTGGCGTATCAGCCCCTGGAAATCTATCCCTGGTGCTTTCAGGAGGGCTTAACTGGAGCTTGGCTGAATTGTTAATACTTGATCCTGCACAGGGCAAAGTTAGCCCCATTGTCCCCAAGCTAATGAACATTTTGGTCCAAATACAAGGATTGCAGACATCCTCTTTGAGCTGTTCTTTTCCCTTCTCTGAAACAGATAGGTACAGGCCAGCTCTCTGTGAATTGCTTCCTTTAAAAAAAAAAAAAAAAAAAAAAAAAAAAAGGGAGTGCATTTCGGCTGACTCAGCGATCTGGAGGCTGCTTTAATGAACTGGATTTGTCCTTGCTAGCTTACTTGAAAGGCTCTGAAAATACAATAACTCCAAACCAAGTGGATCTAAAAAAAACACGTATCATTATAATTGTTGTCCTCTCAGAACATTTATTGAAAGGAGAGAGGGGAAGAGGGAGAAAGGAGAGGTGGAGGGAGGAGAGAAAGGGAAAATGAGAGAGGGGGAAGGAAAGAGAAAGAGAGAAGAGAGGAAAGAGAGAAAAAGTGGAAGGAGGAAAGAGAAGGAGAGGGAGGAGAAAGCTAAGGGATTCACATTCTTTGTAAGAGGTTAGCTCCTGCATCAGTACTCAAAATATTCAACAAAATTGAGCTAAAATGCAGGAATTTTGATTTTTTTTATTTTTATTGTCATGGAAAACACATTTCCATAATGGTCACTGTTGTAAGAACCCACTCATACTTAACCAAAATTCCAAAATAAAACCATAAATATACTGACGTGAAAGGTGACTCCAACTGTTCTTTCACTGGAGGTGGATAGCGTTCCCCATCATAAATTTTTCAGGATTGTCTCAGTTCGTTGCATTGCTGAGAGTAGCCAAGTTTTCACAGATAA
This sequence comes from Gracilinanus agilis, assembly GCF_016433145.1. Lineage (NCBI taxonomy): Eukaryota > Metazoa > Chordata > Mammalia > Didelphimorphia > Didelphidae > Gracilinanus > Gracilinanus agilis. The sequence continues at coordinate 151,099,357 of NC_058131.1, forward strand.
TCATCGTACAAAATTGCTGCTACTGTGTACAATGTTCTCCTGGTTCTGCTTATTTTGCTCTGCGTCAGTTCCTGCAGATCTTTCCAGCTTTTTCTGAAACCATCTTGCTTCTCATTTCTTATAGCACAATAGTATTCCATCATCAACATGTACCACAATTTGTTCAGCTATTCCTCAATTGATGGGCATCCCTCCATTTCCAATTCTTTGCCACTACAAAAAGATTTGCTATAAATATTTTTGTACAAGTAGGTTATTTCCCCTTTTTCATTATCTCTTTGGGATACAGACCCAGTAGTGGTATTACAGGATCAAAGGGTATAAACAGTTTTATAACCCTTTGGGCACAGAGAAACTTTTATTTTTAACAGTCAAATATAAAACATTTCCTTGTCCTGGGTCCCTCTTCTAAAGAAAGTTTTCTCTTAGATATCTCTTTGCTAAGAAATAACCAGATTCACTTCTCAGATATTAAACTTGAACTGTATAGCACCATGGACTTTTTATGTGTCGCTAAAGTCAAATAATGGTCAAGCTAACCCTAATCAAAATTGTGAACTAGGCAGAGTTGTCTTGTTCTTCTTTATGGAGACACTTGTGATAATACTCATCCCTAGGCACAATCCTCATCCTTACTTTCCCTCTATATCTCATACTACTATAAAAAATCTGCTTTTCAGAGAAAGATTTTGGTTTATTCATTGACCCTAAGCTTAAATGCTTAAACCAAAGACTTAATGCTTAATTGTGGAATTCCAGATATCAAAGAGTAGATAAAAGACATAGGCAGGGCCCAAGTCTTAGTGACATTTTAAGCCTTAATAGTATAAAGCATCTCCTGACCCAGAAGATCTATATTTATATAGATGTGTTTATATATGTTGTTGTTCAGCCATTTCAGTTGGGTCTGACTCTTCATGACCCCATTTGGAGTTTTCGAGGCAAGGATGCTCAAGTGGTTTACCATTTCCTTCTCCAGCTCATTTTACAGATTAGGAAACTGAGGCAAACAGGGTTAAGTGATTTGCCCAGAATCACACAGCTAGTAAGTAGGTGGGGTCAGATTTGAACTCAGAAGATGAGTCTTCCTGAGTCTATGTCTAGTACTCTATCATCTGTGCCACCTAGCTTCCCTGTGTGTATACATACATACACATATATAGATTTAGATTTTCTAGGATAAATACCTCCTAGATATCTATTGCCTAGTTTTGTATAGAGATAGCGATAGAGCTATGTCTCATATATACATATGAATGTGTGTGTATGTGTATATATATATATACATATATATATATATATATATATATACACACACTAGACATAGACAAAAAAATGTACTAGTGGCCCAGCTTTATGGTTCATCCAACTAACTATATATCAGAATGTGGATGACAGGCATTATTTATCCATTTGGTTTTTCCTGTGTGGATAGATAGTGTGAACTCTTTTCAATGACTGTACATCTCACTTATGAGATTAAAGTATTCTATACTTCATCACCTATCTACCCTGATTTAACGGAGCCAGTTCTCCACTAGTATAGATTACACACAATCCATATCTTTTCATCTTGTGTGACTCATGTCCATGACGTAAATCCCTCACAGGATGTCCACTCAACACGTTGGGCAATCTTCCTCTAGGTTTTATGAGTGTGCAGATTGGTTACTCAAGGATACCACCCTCAGGTCCTCTTCATTTCTGAAGTATTATAATAGTTTCCTTCATTATTTCCCTGCCTATAGGTTCTCTCTTCTTCGTTCTAGCCTCCATAAAGGGGCCAAATTTATATTCTTAAAGGAATAAGTCTGACTATGTCAATCCTCAGTTCAATAAGCTTCATTGGTTTTTAATTTTAGGATAAAATACAAATTATTTGGCATCTAAAATTTTTTATGATATTGCTCTGACTCAACTTTCCATATATTCCATATATTCCCTCTCACATATATTCTATTTCCAGCCATGCTATAAAAGGCACATTTCAAATTCTCTTGACATGATGTTCCATTTCCAGCCTTCATAACTTTGTACAGTTTGACCCCTTGACCTGAAATATTCTCCCTCTCCACCTCCACCTCTTAGAATATCTAGCTATATTCAAGGGCCCCCTCCAGAGATTTTCTTAATTCCCTCAATTATTAGCCTTTCCCATTCCTCCCAAATGACTTTTTGTTGGTTTTTTTTTTTGTTTTGTTTTGTTTTGTTTTTTTGTGTTCTTTGATTACTACTTACCTCTGAATATATTGGTCTCCCTACTACCAACTCCAATCTTTGTCTTGCCAGGAACATAGTAGAAATGTTCATTGAATTGAATCCATCTATTATCCTTTGTTCTCACCATGTGACTAGCTCACTTCCTTTTCCTGGCTTGCATCTTTTTCAAAGGTGGGTTAGATGTACCTGGATACCACTGTCCATGAAGAAGTGAAAGTGGCCAGGGACCATTTTGCATTTTTTATTTGTTTCATGGGTTAGTGTCATCAAAGAATTTATAGTTTAGCAGCTACCATCCTGGTGAAAATCTTTTCTGTACTTTAATGGGCTGGTTCTCAGAATGCAGATCAGTGGGCATCATACTGGGAATGTTTTCAGCATGGTAGAATCTGCCTGAGTTTTAACTCTGCTCTCCTACCCACTGAGATCTCAGAATCACCTCCATGAGTGAACAGAATAGTACTTTGTTTAACTGAAGGAATTCCATGTGAACTGGAAAGACCTCCAGGAATTGATGCAGAGTGAAAGGAGCAGAACCAGGAGAACCTTATACACAGAGATGGATATACTGTGGCACAATCGAATGTAATGGACTTCTGTACTATCAGCAATGCAATGACCCAGGACAACTCTGAGGGATTTATGAGAAAGAAGGCTTTCCACATCCAGAGAAAGAACTGTGGGAGTAGAAACACAGAAGATAAACAACTGCTTGATCACAGGAGTCGATGGGGTAATGATTGGGGATGTAGACTCAAAACGATCACCCTAGTGCAAATATCAATAATATGGAAATAGGTCTTAATCAATGACACATGTAAAACCCAGTGGAATTGCGTATTGGCTACAAGACAGGGGTGGGAGAAGAGGAGGGAAAGAACATGAATCATGTAACCATGGAAAAATATTCTTAATTAATTACTTTGAAATTTTCAAATAAAAAAAGAATAGTACTTTGTATAATCTATGAAAATCTATGAAGGGAATGGGAGCTTCTCAAATATCTTTAGAAAGACAGCTCCTAAATTATCTACATATAATGCTGGCCCCAGTTTCCTCATCTGTAAATCAAGGTGGTGGAGGATTAAACTAGATTATTCTAGCTCCAAATCTAATCTTATGTAATTGAGGCTTGAAAAATTACTTAGATAAAATGATATGCTATCCCCAAAATATCCTATTCAAAGCACACATGATCCTAAATATATGTTGGTAATTAAATATCTGGTCAAAATTCTGGAAAAAAAAAACAATGCTTCCTTTTGTCCTACATCATTCCTACATGTGGACCTCCCACTTTGAGTGTAGTATGTAGAAGGGATATATGGTAAGTACAGAACAGGGACCTTAACAGATTAATTTTGGCCCTATCGATAGACCAGTTGATCATAAAGTCATTCAATCATCAAGCACTAATTAGCTGCCTACTGTGAACCAGGCTCTATACAAAGGTAAAAAATAAATAGTCCCTGCCCTCAAAGAGCTGACATTCCTTTGAAAGACATAGCATGTACTCATATAATTTTATATTACACACATATGTATATATGAAACATTGTTTGTTCCTAGTTTTCTAAGAGGACTAATAACATCACAGAATGATCTCTTGACTCATGCATGAATTGGATTTAAATGGGGCAGAGTTGCACAAAGCCATCAGCCAACTGGCAATGGCCCAGTGGATGACTGGCATCTTCAATATGTGACCAAGCTCTAAACCCTACATATTGCCCGTATTATCCTCCTTCATGGACATTGGAACAAATTGTTCTCATCAGCCCATTCCACTGGGGGAAGTCTTTACATTCCTGAGGTAGACATCCCCCTAACTGACCAAAGGTTTTGTGACCCATCAGCTACCCCCAGCTTGGTTTAGCCCATCTGCCCAGAGGTTTTTATCAGGGTGTGACTGCTGTGCATGCTACAACTTTTTGGAACCACAGGTGAGAATTGAGTGCCAGGTGGGTATGAAAGGTGCATGAGCAAGCCCAAAAAGGGCTCAGCAAGTTCTCACACCAGAGAAGCTATAAATAGGGGGGGAAACCAATAATAATAATCAGGTAATTGGATGGAAAGGAGGGATTTCTAGTAACTAATACCTAAGGGAATCAGGAAATATTTTATGGACAACGAAACTGATCTTTGAATGAGACTAAGGATCCTGAGGCAAAGGTGAGGAAGGAGGGCATTCTACATGAGGAACATTCAGTGCAAAGGCACCTCAGTGCCTTTGTGGCAGGAGATAGAATCTGGTGTGGGAAAAACAGTCAGAAGGCAGGTTTGTCCAAACCCACAGAGGGGAAATGAGTCAAAATAATTCTGGCAAGGTACAATAGAGATTGGGGGAGAAGGGCTTTAAATACTAAACAAAAGAGTTTGGACTTGGTGCTAAATGTAATAGGAAGCCACTGAAATTTATTGAAAGAAATATGTAAATGTCAGTATTTATCTCTGCTTCCAATTCAGAGATATCTCACTGTTCTCCATTCTCCATGAAAAAGTCTCAGATCAAGAGAGTAGCACTGCATGGGAAAAAAGTTGGGGAAGGCTTGGTGCAAAGAACTAGACTCATAAGATATAGTCAGCTAATATTCCTCCTACATTTTTTTTCTTCCTACGTTCTTTTTTTAAACCCTTATCTTGTGCCTTAGAATCAATACTATGTATTAGTTCCGAGGCAGAAGAGTGGTAAGGGCTAGGCAATAAATAGGGGTTAAGTGACTTGCCCAGGGTCATAAAGCTAGGAAGTTTCTGAGGTCAGATTTGAACCAAGGTCTTCCTACCTAGACATGGCTCTCAATCTACTGAGCCACCTAGCTACCCTCTCCTCCCATATTCTTAAATCAGCATCCCTTTTTTTAGCTCAGTGTAGGCATTCTGGTTAAATACTCCTCAAAAATATATAGTCTGGAAGGTCCCATTTTTTAGGGACCAGCAGTAGAAAGGATTGGCTTCACAGTTCCAATGGAAGGGCTCACTCTGTGATATATTTCAGGGTTTCCCCTTTCAACAGGCATAGAGGTATAAAGCCATTTCTAGACTTTCTAAACAGTTCCTTTCCTGTTCAGAGGCAGCCTTTCATTTTGGCCACTGAAATCAGTTATCCTATCCCTTGCACTGATCAGAGAGTCAGCTGTTTGATGCAAACACCAATAGTCATTGCCATGGCACAGTGGATAGAGCTCCTGAGCAAAAAAGACATGAGTTCAATCCAGTCTCAGATACTCACTAGCTGTGTGACCCTGGACAAGTCACTTAACTCTTGTTTCAGTCTTCTCACCTGTAAAATGGGGATAATAACTCAGGGTTCCTGTGAAGATCAAAAGAGCTGATAATTATAAAACACCTAGGACAGTGTCTGGCACATAGTTGGCACTATATAAATGTTGCCTGTTATGCAAAGTTATCAAGATACAGTTCTATCAAGTTTGCATGCTTTTTTCCAATAATTTCTCTTAAAAAAAATAAACCCTTTTACCTTCTGTCTTAGCACTGATACTAAGTATTGCATAGCTAGGAAGTGTCTGAGGCCATTTTTGAACCCAAGACCTCCCATGTCCAGGCTTGCCTCTTCATCCACCAAGCCACTTAGCTACCCCCCAATAATTTCTTGAGCTGTTTTAAAATTTTTCCTGAAAATATTACTGAGTATTTCTTCCAAAACTCCAACAAGGATTATTTCCATTTCAATGTAAAATCATGTTTGCATGTGATTTATAGGTTCTTGTTGAGAGGTAAGAAAATCTAGGAGTTAGCAACAACAAGTACTGGGAAATGTGTGCCGTGTTCTACAGCCAGAACCAGGATTAGTGAGTGCCTCAAAAGCATGTTGTTGGTGCTTAGCTAAAGCTGGTCCCACCAGGCCTCTGAGCCAACAGCTCATTTTCCAAAAGGGGTCAGCTACAGGGTGGTCTTTTAAAATCAGGCCCATAGAACGCAGTGAAGTTTTCAAAGAAGCAGTGGTTCCTATTTAAGGAGGCAATAATGTCTAATAAGGTCCTTATTCAAATGGCTTGTGTTTGATAATATTGAGATACAGCAGGATGGAAAGAGGCAAAACCAGCTGAAGGAAAAAGGTCACTTACAAGTCATCTTTGATGAAAAGGAACCGCAAAGAATCTATATATTGAGAGATGGTGGAAAAAATTATGGTATATGAATATAATGGAAGAGCATTGTGCTCCAAAAAAAAAAAAACAAATAAAAGAGAACAGTGAGAACTAAATTGACTCATGTAGAGAAAAGAGACTAGAACCAACCTACAGAATGAAGCATGTATTATGTACCTACTATATGCTTAGAATGACTCTAATAACATACATGCAAACAGACACTAAAAATTCAAACAAGTGAACTTAAATTAATTGCATTGGATAATCTTAGTCACTGAGAAAAGCAAGAGGAAGGTATTTCCGTCCTGCTGGTGGACAGGTGGGGGCCTTTGTACAAAGTGTTGTATATATAAGCAGATGAACTCCCTGGGTTAGTTGGATTTTGCTGCCATTTTTCTTTGTTACAAGGAGGGATTCATTTGGAGTAAATATCATGGGAAATGGTCCTGATGGGTAGAAAAGGGCACAAATAAGAGTTAATCATTAGATTTCACCTAAAAGGCCTAGCTGTAGTTCACTTTTTGAAGCAGTCTTGTAAATTAAGGAAACTCCACAAGACCACCATTTTGTTTTGTTTTTAGATTCTTATTCCTTCCACCAAAATTATACTCTGAAACCTCACCATGGCACAGAGAAGATTTCACTTATACCAGCAAAACATAACCTTTTAGAAAATCCTACAACCCTGGAAGAACTTCACATATAGGTTCAATAATGAAGTATATCACTGTTATCTGAGGACGAGCCAAGCTTATTGCAGAGATGCTCATCATCAGGTTATATAGAGAGCAATTAACTTTTTTTTTTCCTGCCACATCAACCCACAAAGACCATCTACTAGGAGGATGGTTGAGTTGTGACCTTTGTCAAGGGAGGGAGCAGTCACATAGATAAAATTTTGGGTGCCTGAAGTTCTGAAGTCTGAAGACTCTTCTGCTAAGAGGTAGCATTAGAAAAATTTAATTAGCAGTGTGTTCACTCATCCAAAATAAAAAGGTCCCTAGCAAGATATATATTAAGTATGCAAAAAATGATAATAACAGCAATCATGGAAAAGAATGGATTTTATACAAATGCATTTAAACTTCTAGCAACTTCAACCATGGAAATACAACTGAAATCAGAGTTGTCTTTTAAAAGGACTTTGAGTCCCTGATATTACTGTCACAAAACACAATGGAGGAACTTTTATTTTTTTGGTTTTAATAATATTTTATTTCTTCTCAATTACATGTAAAAGCAATTTTAACCTTCTCTTTTAAAAAAAATTGAGCCAAATTCTCCCCTTATTCCCTCCTTTCTTTCCCCATCCCTGAGACAGCAAGCAATCTGATATCAATTTTACATGTGTAATTATGTAAAACATTTTCCCATATTAGTCATTTTGTGGAGGAGAACTTGAACAAAAAAATGAAGAAAGAAAGTGAAATTTTCTATGTCTTGGTCTGCATTCCAACTCTTTCATTTCTTTCTCTGGAGACAGATGGCATTTTTCATTATGTGTCCTTGAAGATTGTCTTGGATCACTGTATTGCTGAGAACAGTTGAGTCATTCCCAATTGCTCATCATACAACATTGCTCTTATCAGGTACAATATTCTAGTTCTACGTCCTTCACTGCATCAGTTCATGTCGGTTTTTCCAGGTTTATCCGAGATTACCCTGCTCATCATTTCTTATAGCACAATAGTAATCCACCACAATCATATACCACAGTTTGGTCAGCCATTCCCAATTGATGGACATCACCTCAGTTTAATGGAGAACTTTCAATAATTCCATCAGTCAGTCAATTAGCATTTATTAAGCATTTCCTAAGTTCCAGGGGCTGTGAGTCCCTGCTTTCAAAGAGTTCTCAGTCTAATGGGAGAAACAATCTGCAAATAACTGTAAACAAACAAACAAGATTCAAGAATATATATATGCATATATATGCCTTAGAACCAATACACAGTATTGATTTTAAGATGAAAGGTAAAGGAATGAAGGAAGAAGAAGAAGAAGAAGAAGAAGAAGGAAGAGGAGGAGGAGGAGGAGGAGGAGGAGAAGGAAAGAAGAAAGGAAGGAAGGAAGGAAGGAAGGAAGAAAGAAAGAGAAAGAAAGAAAAAAGAAAGAAAAGAAAAGAAAGACTAGAAAGAACAGAAGGAGTTGGTTTTGGGGATCTTTAAAAGCCAAACAGGATTTATGTTTGACTTTAGAAGCAATAAGGAGGTACCAGAGTTAACAGAATGGGGAAGCAAAGGTGGGGTGGGGAGATGTAGCCAGATCCTCATTTTAAGAGCTGATTAGAGGATGGGCTGGAGTGGAGAGAAACTTGAAGCAAGGAGACCAACCAGCAGGCTATTGTAATAGTCCAGGCATAAGGCAATAAAGGTCAGTACCAGAATGATAGTAGTGACAGAGGAGAGAAGGGGAAATAAATGAGATATCACAGTGGTAGAAATGGAAGGACTTGGTGATTGACTGGACATGGAAGAGGAGGGATGAAAGGAAGTGACAAGTTGAGGTGATACCTAGTATGGAATCCTGGTAAATTAGGAGGGTGATGGTACCCTTGACAGTATTAGGGAAGTTAGGAAGAAGAGAATGTTTGGGGAGGAAATAGGAGTTCCATTTTGGACATACTGAGTATAAGATGTCTACAGACTATCCAGTTAAAGATTTCCAGAAGATAGTTGTAGATATGAGACTGTCCATCAAGAGAGAGTTTAGGTCTAGACAAATTGATGTGACAATTATCTGCTTAGAGATGACCATTGAATTCATGGGGACTGACATCATTATTTTCAAAAAACATTAATAAGAGCCTACTATGTAACAAGCACTATGCTAAGTGGTGGGTCTAATTTTCCTTTATGCACAGTTCCAATTATTTTAAGTTGACATTTATAGAGAGTTTAAAGGTTTATTAAGCATTCCCTTTACAATAATCCTGTAGAGTAGATCATGTATCATCACAATAATTATGCAGATGTGGAAACTAAAGCTCAATGGGGTTGCCTGGCTGATCTCTAATCACACTGGCTTAAAATGTTAGAACCAGGATTCATATTCAGGCCTCAGATTCACTCCTTCCTCCTATGCCTCTCTGATTCTCTTTTCAGGATTTGGGGTATCTGGTTTTCCAGTCTACAGAAGATTAGAAATAGCAAATTGGAAGCTGTTGGGAAGGGAGGCTGTTATAGGCCTTTTTTCACAACTGAAAAGTGGGACATCAAGGGAACATAAAGTAAAACTATAAAAAGCAGACATAACTAATAAATGTCAGCTCTAAGGGGCCAGTCAGCAAATTGGCAAATGACCATAGGATTTCTATTGCTATTGAGGAAATTATTATTTTCTGGCCTTGAACATGACCACGGATCATCAAGAAAAAAAGTTGTTTCATGTTCTCTACCTACGTATGCATAGAAGGTTCTAGAAAAGTCTCTAACAAAAAACAGTCAAAAAATAAAATTTGGTAATCAAAAGAATGTTTTAATCATCAGGAAAATTCATTAAGGTAAAACACCTAGCTGCCTAATTATATTAAGTAAAGAAAAAGCAAAAATATATTAAGAAGTAAGAAGAAAAAATTTCAATTATACTAATGGGGTTAGCTTTTTTTTTCTTTAGGAAGAAATTAATTCTTTTGTATTAGTGTTGTTTTAAGGAAGAAAACTAGGGAGTAAATAAAGCTTTGAACTTTTTTTCCCCAAAAAATTTGGTTTCAAGTCTTAGTTCTTATTAGAACTTATTAACTGTATGACTTTGGTTTAGTCACTTTCCATTCCTGAATCTTAGTTTTTTCAAGTAAAATAGGAAAAATACTCACTATTTTTTCCCATGTTTTTTGAGGATCGGCTGAAATATAGCACCACCCAACTAGGAAAATACTGTCAAAATGTCAATTTTCTTTAAATATTATTAGAAAGAAATAAAAATATGAAAATCAAGAGGTAGATTTTAAAGAGAACAGAAGAATGAGGCAAAGAATGAAATAACATTTGGAAATGTGGAGAGCTAAAATGGAATGGAGAAAGAGGAGACAACAAATTTAGTGTCAAGTTAGGACCTCAGTGATGGTGGTTAAAGGTTGGGATTAATATACATGTTAAGACAGTGTACAAAGTCGAAAATTTTTAATTATAGAAAAAAGAAGTTATATATCTTTTTTATCAGAAAATATGTAAGACATCTAGGGGAAATTATTCTATTTTCCTCCTTAGTATAAAGTTTCTCATTCCTCTTCTATCTATTTATCCCTGCCACACAATCCTGCTATAATTAACACCCCCTTACTTGTATCATTCTTGGCACAGTTTACCCACTCAGTGAGCTCAATAGTTGTGAGTAATTCTCAGAATTAGCCTTTTCCAGTTTCCTGTACTGGTTTTCAATCAATTCACAAGGTACCTTTAAAAATGGCACTCACCAAACTCTGGATTTATGGCTTTCCACAAAACCCATTTACAAATTGTTCCAACAGGCAGTTATCCTTAACATCAGCCAGGCAGCAGCAGTTTGGGGAGGGGGGGAATTTAATTGACTGAACATCAGCCTGGATTCACTGACATAAATTAAGTCTGTTTGGGGATATAGAATCCACACTGGCCAACTGTATTGCCTGACAGCGTTCTTGGGTAACATGGGTTTGTCTCAATTGGCAATGAAAATGAGGAATCACTTTCAATATTTCAAACTGAGTGTTAATCCCCTCAGTCCTGACTGCAAACTAGTACTCTCCGTCTGGTCTGTGCCCTTGCATTAACTTTGAAAGCTGAAGCTATTATCCAGATACTCATATCAGAAAGGCGTAAGCCCAGGTGAAATCCTCATCATTGGTCTTGATAGAAATGAGTGAGACACTTTCACTAATCACCACCCTGCGTTCAGCTAGGAGAAACCCAATTTTAATGCCTCAAAAGATTTTTTCTTACAACTTCTATATCTTTGATCAGTTAAGTATGAATCAATACACTATGGAAGATTATTAGGTGTGGGACTTTAGGGAGCAGATCTTATAAACTAAATTTCAGTGCAGAAAACCAAAATCTCATGTTAGAATTTGGACTTTTTGGATGCTACAATGAAATAGTAGCCCTCTAGTCCCCATCCTAATGGAGGAAAATGGCTATTTCTTTTTCTTCCTCAAATCATAGTAAATGAATTTTCACATTTTAATACTTTCATTTTTTTATGATCTACAAACAGCCAGTTCTTTACATCTATCCTGGTAGTTTCCACTTTAATGGACTCTCTATGGTGAGCCAGGCTGTATTTGAGTTGTAATGAAAAGAGCCCTTGGTTGAGGAGTCTGGAGACTTGGATTCTTAATCCCAGCTTTATCCCTAATTAGCTGTGTGCTCTTGGGCAAATCACTTCAACTCTCTGGCCCTCATCTGTAAAATCAGAGGGTTAGATTGGATGGCCTCGGAGCCTTCCAAAAAGTAAAACTCTCAGATTTCTAGGACCTGCACTTCTTCCTGTCCAGTCAAACCCTGGAATCTTCTTGTTGTTCAGTTGATTCAGTCAGGTCCAACTCTTTGTGATCCCATTGGGGGTTTTCTTGGCAGAGACACTGGAATGGTTTACATTTTACATTTCCTTCTCCAGCTTATTTTATAGATGAGGAAACTGAGGCAAACAGGGTTAAGTGAGGGTAGATTTGAACTCAGAAAGATGACTCTTCCTGAGTTCAAACTTGGCTCTTTCTTTACTTCACCACCTAGCTGCCTTGAACTCAACTCTAGATTAAAATTAGGGAAGAGGATGGGGATGGGGGTTGGAGAGAGCTTTTGAGTGTCATTGTTATATATGATTGTGAGCCCTGATTAAATTTATATACCTGGGCGCTGTCCAAAGGTAAATATAAATGACTTGGGGTATGGCTGTTGTTTGCTATTATCTGTATGTTTTTACTCTCCAGCAGCATAGATAATTGAGAACAAACTACATATAACATTTGTAACTTTAATGTATTACACGAGACGTTTAATGAAATTTACATATGACCTGAAATTATAATGCTCTAAGGTTAAACGGAGGGAAAAGAAAGGGAATCGCTTTCCATTGAAAATTGATGTTCTTAAACTTGAAGTCTTTCCCAACTCACTTCTCTGGCAGTAAATACTCAGACTTTTGGAACTGGTTTCTGGGTGGGCGGTTCCTCTCAGACAAACTAGAAAACAGAAGGATCAGCTGAAACCTGTCATTATTTTCCTTCTATGAGATGTACTACGTGATCTTAGTATGTAAGCCTAACACCAGTAATTAGCATGCTAAATTGTGCCTCTTTGGCCTCAGAATGCACTTTTTGTGTGCTCACACGTGAATACGTATGTATCTGTTGTTCTGGGAATTTGGACGTCAAGCTGACAAATAAAGCTAAGATATGAAGACTCACCTTGAAAGGAAAAATCTAGGGAAAAAATACCAAGCCATTCTCTTTTCCTCTACTCCTCTCCCTCCCCCTCTTCTCTCTTTATTTCTCTCCTAGTCTACATCAGGATTTCTTCATCTTAATAGGAAAAAGTTAGGACAGAGAGTTTTTCAGTTCAAAATAACTTTTCTTTTGGGAGAATCTACCTGAGAAGCAAGAGAGAAGGGAGCATCACCAGTGATTAAATTGCAACCTCTTCAATACTTCAGTGACTTGTAACTTAGTCCAAGTGGGCTGTTCTTCCACTGATACAGATGTCAACATTTCTCCAGCTTGGTCTTTGAGAACTGAAGCTATGACTACACTAATCATCACTTGAGGTCATGCTGGTGATAAACCTTGGGCAGCAGGACTAGAATTAGTTGCTAGGTCTGTGCTTGAAACCTTTTCAGCTTGATGACTTCAAGAGTTTATGCTGGAATTGGGGCGGAGGGGAACGGGGGAAAATGTGGATGCTGAAGAGGGGGTGTCACTCCTGTGTCATGATGGGGGAATCTGAGGAGGCAGTAAACTAAAAAGCAGCCTCCTCAGATTCCTCAGAAACCTTTCATTCCTGCTTCAGTTAGGATACAGACTTGCAAAATAAGTCACAGGGTGAACAAAGAAGTTGAAAAGGATATAGTTCTGCCCAAATTTCTGGAAGTTAACCTATAAGGTAGAAAAAGTCTGGTGTTTTAACTTCAAAATAAAAGCAGATAATGCAGTGTTTCATCCATCCTCCCTCCCTCTTCTCTCTCTCTCTCTCTCTCTCTCTCTCTCTCTCTCTCTCTCTCTCTCTCTCTCTCTCTCTCTCTCT
>NC_058131.1:151117736-151193801 GCF_016433145.1 Gracilinanus agilis
AAGGAAAGAAGGAAGGAAGGAAGGAAGGAAGGAAGGAAGGAAGGAAGGAAGGAAGGAAGGAAGGAAGGAAGGAAGAAAAGAAGGAAGGAAGGAAGGGAGGGAGGGAGGGAGGGAGGAAGGAAGAGAATGCAACAGCTAGAGCACTCAATATAGTCTGGAGGGCCCAAGTTCAAACCGTGGCTCAAATACTTACCTAGTTGTATGACCCTGAGAAAGTCACTTAGTCTGTTTTCTTCAGTTTCTTCATCTATAATTAAATGATTAATAAGAACATGTAACTCTCAGGGTTTTGTGAAGATATAATGAGATAATATTTAGAAAAGACTTTGTATACTTGTAAAACTTTGTATACTTGTAAAGTAACATAAAAATGTTAACTACAAAAGAAATGGTGACGTTAATTAGTGGAGAAAACTTCTCAGAATCTCAATTTCTTCATCTGTGAAATGGAGATAAAAATATTTACATTTCCAACCTCATAAGACTATTGTGGGATGTAAATGAGATAATATATGTAAAGCACTTTGAAAAACTTAAAGCGTCATAACTCTCCTACCTGTCAACTATCATTTTTCTAATGAGAGGGAGTGGTAGAATTCAAAGCCAATTCTTCAGACTCCAAGTCTGCCACACTACACTGGGTATTGCAGTGAATGGAATGCCAGGTCTGGAATCAAGGAGACTCATCTTCCTGCATTGAAATCTGGTCTTAGACACTTACTAGCTGTGTGAACCTGGTCAAGTCACTTACTCCTATTTGCCTCAACTTCCTCATCTGTAAAATTAGTTGGAGAAGGAAATGACAAACCACTTTAACATATTTGCCAAGAAAACTCCAAATGGGATCAGCCAGGACTGAAAATGACTAACAGCAACACACCACCTCTCAGTATAACCCAAAACTATCCATTTGGGTGGCTCTTTTCCTACTGTGCATATAATCACATGGATCTGGATTACAAGCATAAACACTATTATTCTCACTATTATTATTATCTATTTGAAGACTTAAGTGTTGAACAGGGCCCAGTCTAAGTGTATGCTGCCACATGACTGGGTGACTTTTGATACCTTTTATGTAATTTGCCAAATCGACATCAGTATTTTAGTGAGATGAGTTAGAACCTCACCTCCTTTCAGGAACATGAGATGGAGATGATGTCCAACTGTGAAATGAAATTAATCAGTTTTCTGAGCAAGTTTGGGTTATTTAGTTAAATCAGAGATCTACATGGCCCTAGTATCCATGCTTAATCACTTGTCGACGTGGAATCTAGAGACCCCAAACTTGTGGCCTAGTGAGATCTGATGAACCTCAAGTTTTAGAAATAACTTGTAGGTTGGAGACCCCCAAAGCTTGTGCTTATTCCCTGTTCCCATGAGAATCCACCCTGAAAGGAATCCCAGACTAGCAGTTGCAGACCGAATAATGGACCCCAGGGTAAAAGCTAAGTGATTCTTTTGCCTTAGAAGCTTCTCCCATTGTACCACAATCCTCCTTCCAGGGATCCAACTCAGGACCTTCAGCTTACAAGACTGACACGCTTCCGACTGCACCAAAGAGTCCCTTAGCATTTACTCTAGGGTCCATTATTCAGTCTGCAGCTGCTAGTCTGGGATTCCTTCAAGGGTGGATTCTCATGGGAAGCGGGAATAAGCATAAGCTTTGGGGGTCTCCAACCTACAAGCTATTTCTAAAACTTGAGGTTCATCAGATCTCACTAGGCCACAAGTTAGGGGTTTCTAGATTCCACATCAACACACTTAAGCCATCTCAGGGGCATGTAGTTTTACCATTTATTGGTTCCTGATGTACACCCCTCCATTACTTATTCTCCTCTTTGGAGTCCAACTATAAGAACTTGTTATAATATATAGTTAAAACACTGTTTGAATTTTATCCAACTTCCATTGTCCTTGAGGAGATAAAATCCCTCCGTCCCAAACCTGAGTGGTCAGCACTGAGAAATGGTTCATGCTTCTGAAAACAGGCATTTTTATTTCCATAACTACTGCCTCAGCTCCTTAGCGTCTGGCTTTCTGTTTTGTAGCCTACCAGGAAGATGATGCCGATAGATAAAGATGATACTAGAGGAGGGAAGAGGGAGAGCTCCCTGTGTGTGTCTGTTTGGGAAAATGCAGGTGCTGAATGTAAACAGAGGCAGACTCTTGGCGACTGTCTAGACAACAAGGCAATGGGCTGCACACAGTAGGTCTGAACTGCTGCCTTAAGCCCACCTGGTTTCCATGAATGTTACTTATTCATGAGTTTACTATCTAGGGCTAGCCCTTATACCAGTGCTAAAATTTAGAAGAAGAAAAAAAAAAAGGGTAGAAAACTGGCTAGACTGGTCTGGTGACTGATGCATTGTGAACATTTCCCCTGAGGGTGTGTACTCAGGTGAATGAAGTCATCAATATTTTCTGGGCAGACATAATCTGTGATTAACTTTTATCTCTCCTGTAGAATAACATGGCCTTTTCAGCCCAGTAACAATGAGTAAAATTGGCAGGAGGACTGAATGAGCTTTGCTATTTCAGCCTGGGTTTAAACTTTGACAATATAAAAGGGGAGAAGTGGTGACTTTAAGAAATGTGCAAGATGGCCCCAGGAGGAGCCTCCTGAAATGGTGAGGAATGAGTAGCAGGGCAGCTCATAGATAATTTCCCAGCTTCTGGCACTTGTCCCTCTAATTCACCCAACAACCTGATTTTTTTCATGGTGGAACAGAACTGACAGGGACAAATTAAGGCTAGAAGGGGTGGTAGGCCAGGTATGGTTGCCAGGAATCAATCAGATTAGCTCGATTCCATAATTAAAAATAGACCCAAGTCAGGGTGGCTTTTATAGAAGTTTATTTACAATTAGGAAGGTTGAAGGTAGGGAATTAGAGAGAGAGAAACTCTGGCTCAGACCAGAGGTCCAGCCCAGATGAGGATTTAGAGGTAAATTAAACAAGGCTTCTAGCCACAAGGCCCTTGACAATTAGAGAGGCAAAGAGGCCTCCTGAGAGTAGAGCCTCCAGAAATGCCAAGGGAGGGGAAAGGAAGTCAGCCTAACTTACCCACGTGACAATTCAGAGGGAAGCAGTCTGAGGTCTCACCAGAGATCCTTCAACACCAAGTTCAAAGTACCAACAAGAAGTTACCATCATATTTGAAAGATAGCATCTTTTGTCACTTCCTGCATCCACCTCTAATTTTCATGGCAGCCTCAACACTGTTTTGGACTGCCCAAAGGGCAGTCCCTTGTTTTTGATTTGTAACTTATTGTCACGTGTGGGTAACTCGTCTTCCCCTCCTCATGGTTGGGTTGGGTGACATTATTTCTGATGGCTAGAGTCTAACAATGAATGAAGATGAGCTAACTCCATTTACACAGCACCAAACATGGCCAACTCTGTTGCAACCCTCACAAGGATCTCTGTTACTGGCAAATATCCATGAGGTCTTTTGCCATGTTACTATCTCTTGCCCGACCTATGTAGTGCCCCCCAGTTACTTTCATCTGAAGTGACTCTAAACACTTAAATACATAGAGAGCTTTACAAAGTGTTTTCTTAACAATAACCAGATGAGGTAGGGAATCATGGGATCATGGATGGAAAACTGTAAGACATCTTTGTTCTAGTCATTCATTTTCAGTCATGTTTGACTCTTCATGACCCTATTTGGCGCTTTCTTGGCAAAGATACTGGAGTGGTTTGCCATTTCCTTCTCTGGCTCACTTTACAGATGAGGAAACTGAGGCAAGCAGGGCTAAGTGATTTACTCAGAGCCACACAGCTAGAAAGTGTGTCAGATTTAAATTCAGGAAGGTGAGTCCTCCTGACTCCAGACCATGCACTCTATCCATTATTCCACCCGGCTGACCCAATGACACCTTAGTGACCATCTAATCCAAGCCCAGCCAAGAACACTGAGTGAATCAACCTAAGTCACAGAAGTAGTTATTGGCATAGCCAGGGGTTTGAACTAAGGCCTTCTGGCTCCAAATCTAGCACTCTTTGGTACCCGTTTAAGTCATGGCACCCAACAGAATGGTTTGCTCAGGGTAACACAGCTAGGAAATGTTTCAGAGCTGGGGCTGGAACTCAAGTCTTCTGGCACTAGCATCAATAGCGTTTCTTCTCTATCATGCTTCTTTTTACTAAGCCCATTTCTGTGCTGTTGAATCTACCCTCAAGGTTCTATGTAATACTGATCTAAGCAATAAGTTCTAAAATTGCACAGTCCTCCGGAAAAGTATTCAAAAATTACTCTGATGGAAAAAATAATAACAGCTAGCTTTTACTTAGAGCCTTTAGATTCCCAAAACATTTTACATATGGTATTTCATTTGATTCATCCAATGAACCTTTGAGGCAGGCACCATTTTACAGATGAGGAAATGAGACTGAGAAAAGGTAAGGGATTTACCCAAGGTCGCATAGCTAGTAAGGGTCTGAAGCAAGGTTTATACAGAAGTCTTCCTTACTCTAGATCCAGTACTCCATTCACTATGGCATCACACTGCCTTGGTATCAAAGCTCTGTTACCTGCAATTAGTAGCTGTGACGAGGCAGCAGAAATTAAAAGTACCCAAGCAGTAAAGAAAAATTAACGAAAGTTTAGAAAAAGAGTCCTCTCCCAACTGTGCTATCTATCACTAGGGCAAATTATTCCTTGCTAAATAATGTCAGTAACAAGACCTTTCTTAGTCTTGTGTTTTTCTCATGAGGGAAGAGATGATGGTAAGACGATTAGACACTTTAAACTGGAGCTCCATGCCCTGGGATCATTCTGAGGACCAGAGGGCATATACCCATAATCAGTCAAAAGTCTTCCCAGATTCTGCAAAAAAGGCAAAGCTTGCTCAACCTTTGTCGATTGTAAGATCGCCAGGTAAATTGCATTTGTGAGGACCTTCAACTCTGTTGAGATGCTCCTTGAACCCTTTCAACCCCTTTGAAGATGAGGTCAAATTCACAAATATTTCCAGAGATGTCTGGGTATAGATAGTTCTTTCAGCTAGCTAAAGTAATACCGCAGTTTCCGGTTTCTTTTGATAGGTCTGAGAACCTCTCAGTGATACCCCCAATCAGTCTGGGTTATTGGCTGGCCCCCTTCCCCGGCTGGTAAGGACACTGTCTGGCTCTACCTATCTCCTTGCTTGATCTAAAAGAGTTTTGTGCAGACAGTGACAAAACACCTGGCAATGTAAACATGTTGACTCTTTCTATCGATATTCTGCTAGACCTCTGGCTGTCTGGGCAAATATCTGCAAAACAAAAATGAATTCAAATACTTTGTAAACCCCATAGTTTCATGAGCTAAAAGAGGTTAAGATCATTCATTTCAGAGTCATGAATAGTAGAGGAAAATATTTCTGTCTTTTAAACAGGAAATCTCACACCACTAGACTTCTGACAGCATTCAGGGTAACCTTGGGAATGAAGGAGAGTGAGCAAATCCAACAAGAAATTCCAGAATAGGAGGCCAGCTTCTAAGTGTAGTTTTAGGCTTACCCAGGGTCATGACCTCTCCATTATTTGGTTAAAAGATTTCCACGAAGTAAGCCCAAAAGAGCCAGTATTGAGCTAATGATTAGGACATTGGGGTCACAGTTGGAGACACCACTTCAACAGGTTCATGTGCAATGGAAAGCTCCCAGGACCAGGAATCAGAAAACTTAGCATCCATCCCCAGATCCACCACTAATTCCTGTGTGACTTCAGGCAAGACACTTCATCTCTGTTAAGTTCAATTTCCTTATCAGTAAGATGTACTCCCAATTGATATTTCACATATATATGAATATATATAATATATATTAGATTCATGTATAATATATGTGTGTATAAATATATGTGGGAAATGCTTAGAAACTCTGAGACACTAGAATAATGTGAAATACTTTCCTTGTGTTTCCTTGCTTGTATTTTTTTTTTTGTCCCGAGTATCTCTAATGCTCACTCATTGTGTTTGTACCATATCTTTCCTCCTAGACTGGAAACTCGTAGCATCTGCATCTTGGCTAGGTTTTGTATCTCCCCAATGTCTAACACAGTACTACTCAACATATGGCAGTAATTTTAAAATATTTGATTAAGAAATGAGAGAGTGTTGTTGCTCTTAGTGTTTGGAATTAGTCATTTAAGTGCCCACCTGTAGGAGGAGAATTTTGGTTGTCAATCATTAAGCTTTTGTTGTGTAAGAAATTAAATTTAGATTTTATGTTAAATATGAGAATTATATAGTAATATTGTGGTTGCCAATTTAGAGATATTATAACTTAAGTCAAAAATGACTTTTAGTAACTTTATTTACAAAGACATAGAAAGAGTGAAAATGGAAAAGGTAGCTAAAGAGACAGGTTTTAACAAGCCTACTAGTCCTTCTCCGGTGAAGTGAGGTTCAGCCCCAGAAGGGCTTCCCCACATCTGGTGGTGTCTTCAGCTAGAGTTCCACCAATGCACCCTCCTCCAAAGCCATAGCAGTGATCTCCAGAACCAATCTCTCCAGAAGCCAGGAAAGGAAGGCTAGCGACTCACCCACCCAAGACGAACTCCAAAGGAGAAGACAGAAGACCAAGTCCCAAGGGGAAGTCCTCCAACACCAAAATCCAAAGGAGAAGATCCAGAAGCAGTCCTCCAAGAAGGAGTCCAAGAGTCAAAGTCCAAGACCAAAGGTCCCCTCAACAGGAAGTTCAGGACTTTGTATAGTTCTTTTTCCATGTCACTTCCTGTCCCTTCTTCTACTTTACAGGAACCAATTGTAGTGTTTTAATTTACCTAGCACTGCCTAGGGGCAAGGCAGTGGCCTCTGGAGTCGTCAACCACTTTAGTAAGTGACTTGTGAACTCTCTTACTTAGTGTTAAGTAGGCGTGTTTAAGTTTTTGACTAATTAATTTAAAAATTGCTGGTTGATAGACAAAGAAAGTTTGATTCAATCTTCGCAGTTGTTGTTATTGTTGTTCAGTCATTTCTGTCATATCCAACCCAATCCATGGACCCATTGGAGTTTTCTTGGCAAAAGATACTGGAGTGGTTTGTTAATTCCTTCTCCAGTTCATTTTATAAATGAAGAATATAAATGAAGGAACAGGGTTAAGTGACTTGCCCAGGGTCACACAGCTAGTAAGTGTCTAAGGCCAGATTGGAACTCTGGAAGATTAGTCTTTCTTACTACAGGCTTGGCAATCTATCTGCTAGGCCACCTCACTGCCAAAAAGCTTTTTACACAAACTCCTATTATGTAAAGAAAGATAAAACAAAACACAGACCTTCATGTCACGGAGCTCACAGTCTGATGGGGAGACAGTATGTAAATCATTATATGTGAACAAGACAAAAAAGGATGATTTGGAAAATTTATAAATTAGATAAATAATAGAGGGAAGGCATTTGCATTAAAGGGGATCAGGAATGGCTTCTCATAGAAGATAGAAGTTGAGCTGGGACTTGAAGGAAGTCAGAGAATTCCCCAGATGGAGATGAGAAAGGACAGCTTTCCAGGAGAGGAGCCTGCTACAGAAAACTGAGTTAAGAGATGGATTGTTTTGTAAGAAGAGCAGCAAGGAGTCCTGTTTCACTGGATCCACATTTTACTCTTGCTAAATTCTCAAATATTGTGAAGGTTTATGACAATAGCTAATAATAATAGCTAACATTTACATAGTGCTTTTAAGGGTTTGAAAAGCATTTTACTAATGTTATCTCATTTAGAGATGAGATTAGATGATATTAGTAAAGTACTTTGAACTTCTGAAAACAAAGGTGCTGGCCTTTGGGCTAACAATAAAGGAAAGATTGAGTGAGTAACCCACTCTTGGGCCCTTCACAGGAAGTCAGGATGGTTACTTGAGAAGGAAATTGCATTAAAGTTTAGAATATAAAAGAGTTGGACTGAGTTGGGGTGAATTTTTAACCATGCCATTCTCTTTTCAACAAGAGATACTCTTTCTTCCTTTCCCAGGAGGCATACCTATGCCCTGGGAGGAATTACAAATGGAGAAGAAGAGATCTTTGGCAATATTTTTGATGATCTCTAAGTATAAAGGATAAAAATTCTTTCATAAAATATGATAGGGACTGATACTTTGATGGAGTAATCATTTTGTCTGAGTACTCTCTCTTGCAACCCATCCATGTTTTCTCATCCTATGAGCTACTTGTCCATGTTCTCCCAAGAATCCTTCATATTCAGGGGATGGGGGGTCCCCCCAACCTGCTGGGCACTCCTATTAATTTCTCATCATTATATGGACATCAATGGACTACATGGGTTATCTATTGCCTCTCCTTCACTCTTAAGGTAAAAGTGACTGGCCCACCTCCATTTTGGGTCGTATATCTCTAATATTTTTTTAAACCCTTACCTTCCATCTTAGAATCTATACTGCATTGGATCCAAAGCAGAAGAAGATTAGGTAATGGGACATTAAGTGATTTGCCCAGGGTCACACAACTAGGAAATGTCTGAGGTCAAATTTGAACCCAGGACCTTCCACCTCTAGGCCTGGCTCTCAATCCACTGAGCCACCCAGCTGCCCCCCCCCATATATCTTTTTATTCCTTATACTACTTTTCATGTGTTATTATTTCTTAATCATAGGGTGCAGGTGATTCATGTACCTGAAATTTGAGTACTTCAATAACTATCGTATCCATACAGCAGCACTAAAAATATATTGATGTTAAAAACATGGCCCCTTGTTTTAAGGAGAATTGTGGGTCTGTGAAAAATATCTCTCAGTTTAAAAAATAGTCTCTCCAGTTCAGCTGTTTTGGCTGAGCTCTGACATTTTGTTTTTGATTTTTTTTTTATTTCCCATCTCCTAGAAAACAGATAACAGTGTAGAAAAATATAGCTTCTTTTCTTTTTCTTGTCTTTCTTGATTCTGGATGAGGTCTTGACTGTGAAAGACCTTCCTCTACCTTATAGTGACCATTTAGCACATTTTCTAAAACTTAATCAATATCAGGTAATAATTAGGCGAACAGGCTATTTGCTCAATAACTACAATAGCTCTGAGATTCAAGGATTACCAGTTTGTTTATTTGTTTTTACTATAAATTTCTATCTTCTACAAATCAGTAGAGGAGAAATAAGGTGTTATTGTTATTGTTGAGTTGTTTCAGTTGTGTCTAACTCTTTTTACTTCATTTGGGGTTTTCTTGGCAAAGATCCTGGAGCAGGTTGCCATTTCCTTCTTCAGCTCATTTTAAAGATAAGGAAACTGAGGCAAACAGGGTTAAGTGATTTGTCCAGGGTTGCACAGCAGGGCGTCTAAGGACAGACTTGAACTCAGGTCTTTTTGACTCCAGGGTCAACACTCTGCCACCTAGCCACAGAAAAATAAGGTACTGAGACAGTTTAGGTATGAGGGGAAGGGAAGGTAATCTATTGTCTCTCCTCTTCTATCTTTGCAAAGTAGTACCTCAAAGTCTAATATTGCATCTGTCTTTGCCCCTTACAGCCTGCAAATTTGCCCAGGCTAAAAGACTAAAACTCTTCATTTCTCCTCATAGTATATAAGGGAATACTACAAGTAATCTTCTGTAATATTTCTCCATTATATTTAATAAAGAATGTTATATTCTAAAGCAGTGGCCCTCTTAAATGTTCTATGGGATCAAGTGCTTACTGGTTGGAGGCAATTTCTAGGATCTTTTGGTTTCCTCATTGTGTGGATTGGTTGGCACAAGTTAAACTTTCTTTTTTAAATGGTGATTTGACAAATGGTCAAAAGATATGACTAGGCAGTTTTCAGAAGAAGAAATCAAAGCTATCAACTATCAAATGAAAAAATGTTCTAAATCACTACTGATAAGAGAAATGCGAATTAAAATGCCTCTGAGGTCCCATTTCACATCTATCATCAATATGACAGTAAAGGAAAAGGATAAATGTTGGAGGGGGTGTGGCAAAATTGGGACACTAATGCATTGTTGGTGGAGTTGTGAACTGATCCAACCATTCTGGAGGGCAATTTGGAATTATGCACAAAGGACTATAAAACAATGCATACCCTTTGATCCAGCTACTAGGTCTGTATCTCAAAGAGATAAGAAAAAATGAGAAAAGACATATTTGTATAAAAATATATAGAACAGATCTTTTCGAGGTAGCAAAGAATTGGAAATTAAAGAGATGTTCCTCAATTGGGAAATGACTGAACAAATTGTGGTATATGATAATGATGGAATACTATTGTGATATCAGAAATTATAAACAGGATGATTTCAGAAACAGCTGGAAAGACCTACATAAACTGATGGAGAGTGAAATAAGCAGAACCTGGAGGTCATTATACACAGTAACTGAAACAACTTTGCTACTAACAGCAATATTGTGATCCGGGACAATTCTGAGGGACTTATAACAAAGAATGCTATCCACCTCCAGAGAAAGAACTGTTAGAGTAGGAATGCAGGTGAGAGCGTATAATTTTTCATTTATTTGGGAATATATTTTGGAGTTTGGATTTTATCAGATTATTCACTTATAAAAATGAATAATATAGAAATATGTTTTGTGTGATAACGCATGTATGTCCCAGATTTAATTGCTTGCCAGTTCCAAAAGGGGGAAGGGAAGGAGGGAGAGAGACAATTTGAATCATATAACTTCAGAAAACTTATGTGGTAATTTGTTACAACATGTAATTGGCAAAAAATAATTTTTTTATTTCTAAAAGATGCAAAAAAAAAACCAAACCCAAAATAAAATAAAATGGTGATAGGGGCTGCTAGGTGGCACAATGAATAGAGTGCCAGGCCTGGAAGTCTAGAGGACCTGAAGCCAAATTTGTCCTCAGATACTTCTTAATTATATGACCCTGGGTAAGTCACTTGACTTCACTTGTCTATTCTTTTTCCTTCTGTCTTAGAGTTGTTAAGACAGAACATACGGGTTGAAAAGTGATGGGGGCAGTGAGGTGGCACAATGGATAGAGTACCAGGCCTGGTATCTGGAGGACCTGGGTTCAAATCTGTCCTCAGACTTTTCCTAGGTATATGACCCTGGGTAAGTCACTTGACCCCATTTGCCTAGCCCTTGCCCCTTTTTTTTTTAAACAACATTTAGAGTTGTTAAGACAGAACATTAGGGTTTTTAAAAAATCGTGATAGTCTGTATTACTGTCTTTTTTTAATGAATTTCACTTTGGGATCATCAAAAACCTGTCTAAATAATTCAAGTTATAGTAGCCTCAATTGCACATTTTTTTTGTTGTTATTCTTTCTTCTATTCTTGTATTGATTTTTATCTTGGCTCTCACAAATTCGTGGTCTGACTGTGCACAGACAGCTAATTCAGAAATGACTCCCATATGAGTAACCAGTCATTTCCTGTGTGTTAGAATGTAATCAATTTCTTTATTTTGGGGTTGTAATTTGGTGTTTGTTATATCCAGCCTCTCCTAAATGTCTTCATGGAAAAAACAGTATTGCTATAAAGTTACCAGACAGCCTTTGGCCTACATCATTAGCTATCCATGAACCCTGTTCTCCATATTTGCCCATCTAAGGCAAATATGGCACCCATCTCTATTTGCCCACCTTTGCCCATCTCTACCTCCAAGCCACAGAGTTTAAAGCTATAAGTTGATTTAATAAGAAGGAAGGAATAAATTGCTGCTGGAATTTCTCTCCTCATCCTTTGCAACACGAAATTATCCTTTTGGTAGTCTTTAGGCAAGTGATCATGAAAACATTGCAACAGGAGGTGACTAAATATTCCATGAAATGACGAACCTACTATATTTGGACTCACAGTAAACTCAGTTCTATCATCTCTTTCATTTGCCTCTCCCCAAGGAGCCACCTTTCCATTTTGCTATAATGTTTTGCCCTTCTGGTTTCATTTTAGCAAGAATGTCAAGATGGATATGACTCAGTTCCTCTGGTCATATGTCAATTGAGGGTCATTGAATAAGGATCTCACATTCGGAATGCCAGCGGTTAAGTTAATGTTATCAAGCAGTCTAAAAACTGTGTGTTTTTTAGCATTTTTTTAGCACTGCCCAAAACTGCAGAAAAAGAAAATGTGTTGAAGGGAAGAGAGAAGGTGAGAACTATTGTGTGCATCTCTTTGCTCCATGTTTTGTTATTTAGTTGTTTCAGTCACGCTTGATTCTTTAGGACCCCATTTGGGGTTTTCTTGGCAAGGATACTGGCTTGCCATTTCCTTCTCCAGTTAATTTTACACTTGAAGATCAGAGGCACACAGGGTTAAGTGACTAGCCCAAGGTCACAGAGGTAGTAAATGTCTGAAGCTGAATTTGAACTCAGGGAGATGAGTCTTCCCGATTCCAAGTCCAGGTGCTCTATCCATCACAAGACCTAGTTTCCCTTCCATGTTTTATAGTGGCCAAATAATTTGTCCCTGTGACCAGTCTACTGGTTAGGAACCTTTTCTGTACTTAGCCAGCCTGGTTCTGAGAAGACTTAGTCTACTGCCAGGACCACATTCAAAACCTTTGCAGTGTAATAAACTTGCCATAGTTTCTATTTACCTACAATAATAAATTAGAGTAAGACATAATGGAATAAATGTAGGATAATCAGCCTTCCCATAATAAAATATCTGATACTGATCTAGTATTTTTAAGTCTGTAGAATGCTTTGCATATATTAAGTCATTTGATTTTCCCCACCATGTGTGGTATGTGGTATTATCTCCATCATATAGGTGAAGAAATTTAAGTAAGTATAGTTTAAGTGACTTGCTCTGGGTCTCATTGTTATAAAGAATCTGAGGCAGGATTTTAACTGAGGTCTTCCTCTGACTCCTCTTGCCTTCTTTATCATCATTCCATTGTCTCCTGTCCCCCCAAAAGCATCCTTCTCCCAAACTTCTCTATTGTTATTGTTATTATTACTTCTCTTTTATTCTCTATTATTATTCTTTCAAATTTATAGCATTGGGGTCATCTTCTCCTCCTCATTCTCCTTCAGTCTTATATTTGCAAAATCTTGTCATTTCTATCTCCCTAACATTTTACATCTCTTCCCTTCTCTCTCCTCACAGAGTCACGACCCTAATTCAGGCTGAAAGACAAGCAATTATCGTTCCTTGAAATTATCATAATAACTGCCTAGGTGGTCACTGGTTCAAATCCCTCCCTTCCCTCTCCAATACCTTCTCCATCCAGTTCCTGAAGTACTTTTCCAAAGCACAGATCTAATCATGTCTCTCCTCTCCTCCCCAGTTCATTTGAGTGTTAATTCTGAAATCAAACACTATATCATATTTATTTCACCTTTTAAAATTTCTTTCTGGGGGAGTTTGCCTGGTAATGTATATAGTTATGCATTATGCTTCTATAATGATAGTAAGTGTGTAAAATTCATTAATAAATAAATATACACTTATGGGGGAGGAGGCATTCAAGGTTTTTTTCACTAACAGGGGCATAATGGGGAAAAAAAAGAAAACTATTGGCCTAGCAAGAATTCTTAATCTGAGGGCTGTGATAATTAAAAATATTTTGATAATTGTATTACAACATAATTGTTTTCCTTTGTCATCTATGAATTTTGTTTTACTCACTTTGAAAAAATCATTCTAAGAAAGGATCCATAGACTTTACCACCAATGAGGTGCATAGCACAAAAAAGGTGGTATTCGTATTTTTTTGTCTCAGGATCTCTTTAAACTCTTAGAAATAATTGAGGTTGGGGGGGGGGGGAGGTTGGTGGCCCAGTAGACTGAGAACCCGGCCAAGAGACAGGAGGTCCTGGGTTCAACTATGACCCAGGAGAGTTCCTAGCTGTGAGACCCTGGGCAAGTCACTGAACCTCCACTGCCTCCTAGCCTTTGTCGCACCAAAACACTTCTAAGATGGAAGGAGGTGGGTTTTGAAATAAATAATATTTAATATTTAAATTAATATGGAATTAAATGAAATTTTCAAAATAAATAAATAATTGAGGGCCCTCGAGGAACTTTTTAAAATGTGGGTTATATCTATAAATATTTACTGAATTAAGAAAAAAACTGATAAATTTTGAAATATTTTAATTCCATAAAAATAACTAAGAAACCTATTGTAATGAATATACATATTTTCATGAAAAATAACACTATTTTGCCAAAATAAAAGAAGAGTAGCATTCCTTTATATGTTTTTGCAAATCTCTTTAATGTCTGGCTTAAGAGAAGATAACTGGATTCTCATGTCTGCTTCTGCATTCAATCTGTTGTGGTAATTTGTTTTGATTGAAATATATGAAAAAAAAATCTAGCCTCACTCAGCTATGTAGTTGAAAATGAAGGTGTGTCATAATAAGCAAAAAAAAAACCAAAAAACAAAAAACAACTTAGGGCTATTATGAAAATAGTTTGAACCTGGCAAACTCCCTGAAAGGGTCTTGGGGATCCCCAAGGGTCCTCATGACCACAATTTGAGAACTCCTGGTTAGAGAACTCTTAGAAGAAGATGGGACTCACCAGAGAGAGAAAAGCAAATTTCACCATCTATGTATAGGCTAACTGTGAATCCTTTTTTGTTTTAACATCTTTTTCACAAGTTGAAATGAAGGCTGTCTTTCTGTTTCAGTGATATGTTGAAACTCTCAGAGGAAACTCTTGGTAAGGGTGAACAGGTCAAAGAGAGTGATTTGGGGGCAGCCTCTCTGCACAATCAAGAGTGAACTTAGTCTGTGAGAGCCCAGGATGTGGGCTGATGAGCCACAGGTTACACAAGGTTCATAATCCACATTTTACAGATGTGAAAACTGGGATTCGGAGAGGTTGACTCAAGGCCACTTGGCTAGAAAGTGGTTGAGTCAGGCTTTCTGACCCCTGCTCTAGTACGTGCCCAATTGAGGGACAGTTTTAACTTATCCTCTTATTTCGATTATAAGCATACCTTGTTTCTAGTAGTACCTATGTTTCTATGCCAGTGAATGCAAAGATGAATTTCTAAATTGAATTATATTTTTATTTCTAAGTAATGGGCACAATATAGGAGAATTTTATGAACAAGTGAATTTTGTCAGGTTTGAAAGTTATTGCCTAGGCATGAAGTTTTTATTAAGAATTTCAAGAAGTAGGGGCAGCTAGGTAGCTCAGTGGATTTGAGACCGAGGTTTAGAGATGGGAGGTCTTGGGTTCAAAGGTGACCTCAGACACTTTCTAGCTGTGTGACCCTGGACAAGTCACTTAACCCCCACTGCCTAGCCCTTACCACTCTTTTGCCTTGGAACCAAAACACACTATTGATTCTAAGATGGAAGGTAGGAGTTTTTATTTATTTTTTTTTATCTTTAAAAACATTTTGAGAAGTGAGAGATTTCTGGGTAATGTGTAAATCTTACAGAAGAAATCAGAAATGTGAGAAGAGGATAAAAGTGAAGTTGACCTCTTTATGGTATAATAAGGCCAATAGGTCAAGGGAATTCATTATCTTTCCTTAAATTAACCCCTTTTGGTGACATGTTGGAGTATTAATTATCAAGGATTGCTGAGGAAGGATTGAGTTTCTGCCTTTTGTCTAAAGTTTTGGGGCACTGGGACCAGGTGGCCCAGGTTCTGCTCTCTCCATCCTCTTATCACTCTCCTGGCAGATGACAACAAAGAGATATAATGGGACCTGTCATCCCTTCATGGATCACCCGAGGACTTCCCAGAGACAGTCTCTCTCTCCCAATCTCTGCTGACCAGAAATTGTATGCAGATTTCTTCAGCACAGAAAGAGCCTTTCCTGGTTTCTAGAACCTGAATTTCTTTTGATCTTTCACTCAGCTCATTTTTATTTTGCAAATCTGGGTGATCACATTATGAAAAATAGAATCATAAAAACAAAATAACTTAGCATCTTAGAACTGGAAGGAACATTAGAAACTATTTCAAATCCCTCATTTTTACCAAGAGGGCAATCAAGTCTTTGGAGTCTCAGAGAAAATGTTCAAGTTAACAGAGTTAGATTCTGACAGAGACAGTACTATTATAGAAATAATTGATTTAGAGCTAAAAATACCTAAATGGGCATCTAATCCAACCTTTTCCTCTTCCCTCTCCCCTCCTGGAGTTGACAAGCAATTCCACTGGGTTATACATATATTATCACTCAAATCCTGTTTCGATATTATTCATTTTTGTAATAGCATGATCTTTTAAAACCAATACCCTGAATCCTATATCCATATAAACACGTCATAAATCATAAGTTTTCTTCTGGATTTCTACTCCCATAGTTCTTTCTCTAGATGTGGATAGCATTCTTTCTCATGAGTCCTGATCCTGATCTGGGACAATTCTGAGGGACTTATGACAAAGAATGCTATCCACCTCCAAAGAAAGAACTATTGCATACCATTTTCCACTTGTTTATTTGGATTTATGTTTGGGGGGGCATTGATTTTACATGATTATCCAGTTGCGAAAATGAACAATATGGAAATATGTTTTGCATGATAATACATGGATAACCCAGAAAAAAATAAAATAAAATAAGACAAATGTGCTTGTTGGCCAAATTTTCAATGACTTTAGAAATAAAATTTTGTTTCAAAAGGTCCAAGGTATAATGGGTTAAGCAATATAGCCAACTCTACCTCTAGCCCGTTGGCTTTGGAGAAATTTCCTTTGTCTATTTTGCCTTGATGGATTTCTCAGAGATCCGTGTGGCATAGTTACAATGAAATAAAAAAGATAGGGTTGTGGAATTCCCCTACACTGGAAATATTTTACAGTGGCCTGATCCTCTGAATAAGTCCCTAGGGCTCTACTCTGCCACCTCAAAGCTTAATCAAATAGCAGAGGTCATAACAAACATTGAGACCAGCCGTTGCCATCTTCTAGGGCAGGAGTATGGGAGCAAAAGCAAGATACAAGGCAGAGTGTCAGGATCAGAAACTGGAAATGGGCCACTTAACATGGATGATGGATGTAGCAGGTGCAGGCCAACACTCAAGAGGGCCAGGAGGAGAACTTAGATTCTCCTACTGAATAAAAGTCAAACCATATAGAGTAAACTCTAAAGCAGAGGTTATAAGCAAAAACAAAGGTAGAGCCACAAAACCTGAATTGTAGAAGTCAGGATGCCTTAACAGAGCCAGGTGGCTCAGTGGATCAAAAGCCAGGTCTAGAGATGGGAGAACCAGGGTTCAAATTTGACCTCAGACATGTCCTAGCTTTGTGACCTTGTGCAAGTCACTTAACCCCAGTTGCTTAGTGCTTACCATTCTTTTGCCTTGAAGTAATATTTAGATTTGATTCTAAGACAGAAGGTAAGAGGTTGTTTGTGTGTTTTTTTAAAGAAGTCAGAATGCCTGGACAATATAGTTCAAGAATGATAATGTGGTGCATTAAGACTCGCAGACCTGCTGCTTTCTGTCAATGTCAGTCATTAAAATTTATTACGAGCTTACTCTATGCCAGGCACTTTGCTAAGCACTGAAGATACAAAAAGAGTCAAAAACCAGTCCCTGCCCTCAAGGAGCTTACAATCTAATTAATTAATAGCTTGAGTCTATGGATGAAGTAAGTCTGGGAAATGAAGTGATTGTGAATTATCAAGAAGATCCATGCTGTGGCTCCATATTATAATAAAAATAGTATTAAAAAGTATAACTGGGTGGGGCAACTGGGTGGCTCAGTGGATTGAGGGACAGGCCTAGAGTCGGGAGGTCTTAGGTTCAAATTTGGCCTCAGACACTTCCCAGCTGTGTGACCCTAGGCAAGTCACTTGATCCCCATTGCCTAGCCCTTACTGCTCTTCTGCCTTGGAGCCAATACACAGTATTCACTCCAAGATGGAAGGTAAGGGTTCTTAAAAAAAATTTAAAAAAAAAGAAGTATAACTAGATTTACATGGTGCATTAAGGTTTACAAGGCACTTTACATCCATAATCTCTTTTGATCCTTCATAGCTGTCCTGAGTACTATTATTATTCCCATTTTATGGAGGAGAAATCTTAGACTGTCAGAGACTTTCATGGTCTAAAAGAGAAAGTGACTTGCCTAGGGTCACACAGGTAGCAAGTGTCTGAGAAAGGATTTGAAATCAGGTCTTACCAACTCTGTATCCAGGATTCTATCCACTGTGCTACTTAACTGCCCAAGTGGCATGATCATAGGGACAACTAAATAGCCAACCATTTACTGCCCTGCCTACCTGCTTCAGCGCCTAAAATTCCCATAAGGAGGATCACTTTTGGAAAGAATTAGATTCTCTGATTAAAATATCAGCACTCGCCATCTCTTAGCAAGCAACAAGCCTTTTATTAAGCACCTACTATGTGTCAGTATTGGGCACTAGGAAGGTCAAGATAGAGAAACATGGGTCAGTTTCAAAAGTCAGAGAAGAGGTGGGAAAGACTCAGAACATGAAGTCCTACACTTTGGGAGGAGAGTTACTATAGAGGATTTATGGTCAGTGGAAGGAAGAAGTTAGGAACTATGAAGAACCTGAACCACTAGGAGTTAGAGTACAAAAGATGGAAATAAAGGGTAGGAGAGAAAGATGTTGCCAAAGGGAGTGGAAGGGGAGAGACAGACAGATAGAGAGATAGACAGACAGACATAGTTCTCAGGATTAGGGAGATGTTTCTATTGTTCTACTGTACTCTGCCCTGGATGGACCATAGCATAGGAAATACTGCATTCCATTCTGGGCACCACATTTTAGGAAGAATATTGATAAGCTGGAGTCTAACCAGGATGATGAAGGACCCTGAATTGTCATAAAGATCAGTCAAAGGAACTGAGGATACTTGATCTGGAAGGAAAAATTTAGCTGGGTCATGATGGCTATCTTCAAGAGTTTTAAGTGATGTTATGTGAAAGAGACTAGACTTACTCTTGTTGGACCCCAAGGACAGAATTTGGACCAGTGGATAGAAGCTATAAAGATACAAATATAGGCTTGATGGAAGAGAAAAAAACTGCCAAAAATTTTGTTGTTGTTGTTCAGTCCTTTTTCAGTTGTGTCTGACTCTTTGTGGCCCCATTTGGGGTTTTCTTGGCAAAGACACTGAAACAGTTTGATATTTTCTCCTCTGGTTCATTTTACAGATGAGGTACAGATGAGGAAAACAGGTTCAGTGACTTGTCCAGGGTCACCCAGCTAGTAAGTGTCTCAGGCCAGATTTGAACTCAGCTAACTTTTGGTCCTGGTACTTTATCCACTGGACCTCAATCAGAGCTGTCCAAAGGTGGACTGGTCTACCTTGGGAGAGAGCGGCTTCACCTTTATACAATGACAACTTGCTGGGTATATTGTAGAAAGGATCCTTTTCCAGATATTGGTTGGAGTAGCTCAATTTTGAGATTCCTTCCATCTCTGAAATTCTGTGATTCTCTCTCAATGATGAGCAGCAAAGCCTCCCTTTTAGCAACCAATGGAACTGTTGGAGAGCCTTTTTATCAGATCTATATTTAATCTGACCCCTGGGATCATCAAGGTTCTTGGTTTCTCTAAAAATTCCAATACTGTGTTTTCCCTACTTAGCTTCCTGCTTCTTGCCCACATTTGGCTCCCATTTATCCAAATATTTTCCAAGTGATAAACTGTATCAATATGAACATCACTCAAATCTGAGCCTAAGTTTATTTGCCCATCTGGTTCATGAAAGCTGTTTGTCATAGTCTGTTTCTTGGCACAGGATAGAGACAGGGGTTAACACTGTATGATGTTTTGTTTACAAGACACATCAAAACAGTAGTGTCTGGAGCTTGTAGTCTGCTCCGATGGGGATGTTAGTGCCCAGTGTGTTCCCAAGCACAACCTAGTCTGAAGAAACTCTGATCTACCCTAGAAAGAGAGGATCATTTGTAGGAGAGAGCGTCTGGGTCCATACAACCCAGGACATCACTCTGGTCACTTTGAATGATATGCTTGAAAATACCTTTTAGGAAAGAGAAAGATGGTACGTCAGTCGATCAATTAATGGGCATTTTCCAAGCTCTGTGTTAAGCCCTGAGAATACAAAGAGAGGCAAAAGACAGTTTCTGTTCTAATGGAGCTCACTGTCTAATGAGGGAGACAACATGCAAAGAATAATGTATACATGATATAGGGAAGATAAAGTGGAGCTTATCACCAGAGGGAAGGCATCAGAGTCAAAGGGGAATCAGGAAGGCTTCCTTGAGCTGACACTTAAAGGAAGCCAAGGAGGCTAAGAGGTAGAAATAATGAGGAGAAGAGATCCAGGCTGGAGAGACAGTCAGTGAAAAACCCAGAGTTGGAAGATGATGTTTCCTAGTTCTAGGAAAAGCAAAGAGGAAGAGAGAGATTGCCATGGTATGGTGGGGAAAAGATGAATTCTGGGTCAGAGGATATCACAATGACCATAATTAGCATCATGGGATCATAGATTTGGAGCTGGTAGTGGCTTCAAAGATCATCCTGTCTGACACTCCCATTTTACCTATGAGTAGCTGAGGCCTAAATGAGTTAAATGATTTGCTCATGGGCACCTAAGCAATAACAGAATAATGATTTGAATTCAAGACCCATTATTTTATACTCAGAATTCTTTCTGTGATTAGCTTTGCCATTGAGCAGTTTTATCTTGGCAAATCCATTTCATTATTCTATATATTTCAGCAAACATTTATTAGGCAAGTACTGTGTACTTCTAGGTGCTGGGGATATAATGGCAGTGCATCTCAATTATTATCATCTATAAAATGGGTATAAAACTAAATGTTGTACCTACTTGACAAAGCTTCAAGGAAAGTTCTTTGCCAATATTGAAGTGCTGTCACAAAATGGAATATAAGTAGAATGATAATAAAATGGATACACTTGTTATTCTGGGAATATATTAATTATTGAAAGTGTTTGGTGAAATTGGCTATTCCCATGGCTTTATAAAATCCAGAACACAAAAGAGTAATGATGATGATGATAATTTAGCATTTATATATTTATATATAGCATATATGTAAGTATATATTATATATATATGTATTTTAGGTTTGCAGAGTGCTTTACATATGTTATCTTCTTTCACCCTCACAACTCTGTGAGATAGGCACTTTTATTATCCAATTTTACAGATAAAGAATCTGAGACATTGACTAAAGATTTCATGTTTGGAACACCAGCCACTAAGTTAATGTTTATCAAGCACACAATTGCCACTTGGAAAAGACTGTGTAGGCCATGGATGCCATGCTGCTCCTGAGGGGGCTACCATGAAGGGCTCCTCACTACTGTGTTTCATGATAAACTGACCAGCAAACTGCTCAGAGAGGAAAGAAAGTCAATGAAAGACAAGGGCTAGAAGAGAAAATACCAATGCCACATTCATTTCTACCTCTAGGCTAATTTTGCTTCTATTCATATCTAGAAATCTCTTTTTCTTTCTCCTGTTCATTTAAATCCTTTCATCCTAATAAGCACATGAGAAAGTGTTCTAAATCTCTAATAATTAGAGAAATGCGAATCAAAACAACTCTGAGGTGTCACCTCACACCTAGCAGATTGGCTAAAATGACAGCAGGAGAGAGTAATGAATGTTGGAGGGGATGTGGCAAAATTGGGACATTATTGCACTGCTGGTGGAGTTGTGAACTGATCCAGCCATTCTGGAAAGCAATTTGGAACTATGCTCAAAGGGCTTTAAAAGACTATCTGCCTTTTGATCCAGGCAAAGAGATAATAAGGAAAAAGACTTGTACAAAAATATTTATAGTCATGTTCTTTGTGGTTGCAAAAAATTGGAAAATGAGAGAATGTCCTTTGATTGGGGAATGGCTGAACAAATTGTGGTATCTGTTGGTGATGGAATACTATTGCGCTCAAAGGAATAATGAACTGGAGGAATTCCATGTGAACTGGAATGACCTCCAGGAATTGATGCAGAGTGAAAGGAGCAGATCCAGGAGAACATTATACACAGAGACTGATACACTGTGGTACAATCGAACATAATGGACTTCTCTACTAGCTGCAATGCAAGAATCCAGAGCAAGGCTGAGGGATTTATGAGAAAGAAAACTAGCTACATTCAGAGGAAGAACTGTGGGAGGAGAAACACAGAAGAAAAACAACTGCTTGAACACATGGGCTGATGGGGATATTATTGGGGATGAAGACACTAAACCAGTGGTTTCAAACTTATTTGGCCTACCGCCCCCTTTCCAGAAAAAAATATTACTTAGCCCCCCTAATTTTTTTTAATTTTAATAGCAAATAATAGGAAAGATAAATGCACCTGTGGCCATCACCACCATCCTGGATCGCTGCAGCACTCACCAGGGGGTGGTAGCGCCCACTTTGGGAATCACTGCACTAAATGATAACTCTAGTCCAACTATCAATAATATGGAATTAGGTCTTAATCAATGATACATGTAAAACCCAGTGGAATTGTGCATCGTTTCAGGGGGGTTGGGGAGTTTGGGGGAGAGGGAAAGAACATGAAACATGTAACTATGGGAAAATATTCAAAATAAAAATAAAAATATAATTAAAAAAATAAGTAAATCCTTTCATCCTTTATGGCTTAATTCAAATTCCATCTCTTCCATGATGCCTTTCCAGGCCATTCTCATTCATACAGATTCTCCAGCTCCCTCATTTTATTTGTTGTTCTGCTGGTAGTGGTTGTGCTGTATTTCTCAACTATCATCAAACATGATTGTTTCCTTATACATAAAATAGAAAAAAGGAGGATTATGCAGAAAGCTAAAACATATTACTTATAGCTCTCTTTTTTAAAAGAGCATGATAAATCCAACATGTTAGTTTCAAAGCCATTCTGTTTATTTATGTCTCCTTCTAAACCTCCATCAGTTCTCTTGTGCAGGTTTTTAAAAAATGCTAAAATGTCTTTTCTTTTTCTTTTTTTTCTTTTTTGGCCCCAATTTCCTCTCCCTCCAATTTTTTAAAAAAAAACTTCTTTTGTAAAAATCACAGTCAAGGAAAAACAAATCAACATATTGGCTTGTCAGTTAGTTAACTATGAGTTAGTTAACAAGTAATTATTGAAGACCTTCTATGTATCAGGCCCTGTGCCAATGGCACAGCAACTAGTCATGTCTGAAAATGTATCTTTAAATCTTCCCTTTGAATCTCCCACTTCTCAGCCAGATAGTATATAACATATTTCATTATCCATCCTCTAGAATTCTGGCTGATCATTGTATTGAACAGCATTCTTAAGGCTTTCAAAGTTGTTGGGGAAATTTTTCTTTACAGAGTTTTAGCTATAGCTTTATATATTACTTCTTTTTCTGCTCATTTCACATTACATCAGTTTGTATTTCTTCCAAAGTTTCTCTGACTCCTTCCTTTTCTCTAGTTTGTAGAACCCAATGCCATTCCAGCAGATTTATATTCCATAATTTGCTCAGCATTTTTAAATTCTTTGTTATAATAAAGTGCTACTATAAATATCATTATACAAATGGATGTTTTCCCTCTTTATTTGATCTCTTTGGGTGTATTATCATCTAAAACAGTGATTTCCAAAGTGGGCTCCACCGCCCCCGGTGGGTGCTGCAGCGATCCAGGGAGGCAGTGATGGCCACAGGTGCATTTCTGAGTTCAATAAATAGTTTCCTAATTTCAAAGTTCAATGTTTCTAATTTACACCTTTCTTTACTATATTTTATGAAAAAGGTAGAAACATTAATACATATATCTTTCCTATTAATTGCTATTAAAATTTTAAAAAATAATTTCTAGGGGGCACTAAGTAATATTTTTTTCTGGAAAGTTTGGGACCTAAAACCTTTCAAAACTTAGTCCACTCCAACCTTTTAATTCTTTTTTTACTTTACTCTTCTTCAGGTACTCTGATCCACTTATATGAACCTATATACTATTCCATACATATCACATACCATCTCCTTATTCTGTGCCTTTGTATTTAGTATTTCCAGTGCCTGGAACACTCTCTCTTCTTTCTTCTGCCTCTTAGCTTCCCTGACTTTCTTTGAGACTGAGCTTATTTTCAAAACTCAAGAAAATATTTCCTAAAATAGAAGTTCTCGTTGTGGTGTCAAAGATCTGGAAATTGAAGGATGCTAAACAAGTTGTGGCATATAATTGTGTTGGAATACTACTGTGCTGTAAGAAATGACAAATAGGTTAATTTTTTTTAAAAACATAGAAAGATCTACAACAAATTATGAAAAGTAAAATGAGAAAAACATCATATACAGCAACAGAAATATTATTTGAAGAATGACTTATGGATG
Organism: Gracilinanus agilis; assembly: GCF_016433145.1. Classification (NCBI taxonomy): domain Eukaryota; kingdom Metazoa; phylum Chordata; class Mammalia; order Didelphimorphia; family Didelphidae; genus Gracilinanus; species Gracilinanus agilis. The sequence goes on from NC_058131.1 coordinate 151,141,882, forward strand.
TCTACCTCCAGAAAAAAGAACTGATACATAAAAACTAAGACATAGTTATATAAATAGGTATAGATATAGATATAGATATAGATATATTTTTTGGACAAATGATGCCTTCTATAGTGGAAGGATCAGAGGGAGATACCTGGGAATTTATTAAACAAACAGACAACTCAGATCCCACTTTGGATTGAAGGCCTTCCCTCTCAGATTACTTTCAACCTCCTCTATAAATATGTTGCCTATACCTGGGTTTTTCCCATTATTATGTAAGTTCTTGAGGGTAGGGATCATACATTTACTTTTCTATGTTTTCCTAGCATTTAGCACAATGACTGGTACTGGTGCTTAATAAATGCTCATTTTCACAGTGTTATTCATATATATTAGATCCTTACTATAACCCTGTAGGAATGGAACAGAAATGGTATTTTAGAAAGCCAGGAGTCAGGAGGCTCAAATTCTAAACTTGTCTGTGCCAAGGACTAGTTTGTCACTTTAGAGAAGACACTAGCTCTCTGCTCTCTCAGTTTCCTCATCTTAGACAGCATCATAAATGCGTGGGTCCTCAGAGATTATCTAGTCTAGTGGTGTTGAACTCTAGTAGAAATGGTCCCTGCAGGTCACATACTGACTTAGAAAACCACAAATGAATGTTATCTATGTTGTATTTAATGGTTTTTTTTTAATTTTGCTAAACATTTCACAATTATATTTTAATCTAATTCAATGGCAGTCTGGGGCATGTGTGACACTTCTGATCTCCACTAAGTCCCTCATTTTACAGTTAAGAAAACATAAGTTCAAGGAAGTGGAGTGATTTACCCAAGATCCCAAAGCTAATGAGAGAGCTAGCATTTGGAATTAGGTCTTTCTTTTAAGAAACATTATTAAGACCCCTACCTTCTTTCTTAGTATAAATTCTAAAGCAGAAGAATGTCAAGAGATGGGCAATCAGAGTTAAGTGACTTGCCCAAAGTCACACCCTAAAAAAGTGTCTGAGGTCAGATTTGAAACCAGGTCTTCTTGGCTCCAGTCTTGGCACTCTGTCTACTGTGCTACCTAGCTGGGCCTCCTCTGATGTCCTTTTCCTACACCACAGAGCAACCTGTAGGTTTGATAAATCTATATATATTAAACCACATCGATAGACTGGGAGAGTTATGTTTCAGAGAGGCAAAGTAATTTTCTAGAATCAAGGTCTCCTGACTCCCTTGTTCTGAGGCAGAGGAGGGGCTAAAGCATAACTCTTCTCTTGTGAAGAAAGGACTCATGGAGAGCAGGGTCAGGGTTTGACTTGGGCTTAACTGACCTTTCAGTCTTGCCTCATCCCTTTGGCAGGCTCCCAAAATGGGCCCCTCACTCTGGAGGCAGAATAGGGAGGGGGAGAAGGAATATATATATATATATATATTTTTAGTCAATATTTGCTGCTACAAGAGGGTTAGGAATCCTAATGTTCCAGCTTTTTGTGAGACTGTGTGTAAACAAATCAGAGCACAAGGGCCATGTTTCCTATCACAGCCAGCCGGTGAGGCCGACTCTGTTTACAGGGAGTCTTGCTGAAAACTGGTGTCTGCTTCAGTTTCTCTCTGGAGCCAGAATCTATGGTGAGAAACACCCTCCCACCAAGCCTCCCAGAAGAAAGCTCTGTCTGCCTGCTGCTCTCCTTGCTTCTTTCACAGACTAATCTCTTAACTCCAGTTTTCAAGTTCCTTTTCTGTGGAATGATGCTCAGAGAGAGCCCCCATCTAGTAACCTCCTTTGTCCTTGAACCTGGCCAACTGGCTTTCGGCTTCTTGTGATGTTCGCAGTAGCCAAGCAGAAACACACTCCAGTCTAAAGTCTGCCGTGAGAGAGAACCAAAGTTAATGAGTGGGTAGAGAGGCAACACACAGTATATCCCAAAGTGTTTTGTTGATGCCAACCAGAAGAGTAGTTAGTCAATATGCTTGCATCAAGTGCTTGCTATGTGCCATGTACTATACCAGCACACCAAAGATAGTGGAAGAGCAACACTAAGGACACCAAACCACTCAAGTTTAGGGTTGCCTTTCTTTGATAAAATATAACCTCCTCTACTTGGCATTTAGAGCCTTTCCCAGTCTGATTTCCAGCCTCCTCACTTTTTAAAATTATATTTTTCCAGATTATATATAGACATAATTTTTAATAATCATTTTCTGACATTTTGAAATCCGGGTTTTCTCCCTCCCACCCTACCTTCCCTGAGACAGCAGGTAATATGATATAGGTTATACCATGTTTGTCATGTAGCGAAAGAAGACGCATATAGCTTATATAAGGAAAAATATTTATGAAGGAAATAAAATGTAAAATGAAAAATGTTGTGTTTCAATCTACATTCAGACTCTTACAGTTCCTTCTATATTGGTGGGTAGCCTTTTTTGCCATGAGTCTCTTGGAGTTAGTTGTCTTGGATCATTGTATAGCTAAGTTATTCACAATTGATCATCATACATTATTGCTATTACTGTGTACAATATTCTCCTGGTTCTACTTACTTCACTTTGTATCACTTCATATAAGTCTTTCTAGATTTTTTTAAGCACAATAGTATTCCATCTTATTATATTTCAACTTATTCAGCCATTCCCCAACTGATGCACATCCCTTCAGTTTCCAATCCTTTGCCACCACAAAAAGAGCTGCTATAAATATTTTCATATTTTCCCCTCTCCATGATCTGTTTGGTATACAGACCTAGCAGTGGCAGACTCACTTCTTTTTATGCCCCATCATATATTTTGTCATATCCAAACTAGACTATTTACTAATTCTTTTGCCCCAAATTCCAGCTTTGCCTCCATACTTTTGCCTGCTACATTTTTCCAGTCAGGAAATCTCTTCTTCACCTACATATCTTGGCATCCTTATTTCCTTCTTATATATAGCTTATTCTCATTTTACTTCCTCACCCAGTTACAGTTCTACCTCTCCTCTCCAATTATTTGTATATAATTATTTGTTAGCTGTTGTATAACTCCAGTAGAATGTAAACTCCTTAAGGGCAGGAATGGTTGAATTTCTGTCTTTGTATAGCTAGAGTCTAGCAAGGTTTCTTGCATGTACTTAATACAGAATTAACACTTACTGAATTTCAAAGAAAGAGCCAGCCAGAAGGAACATTTAAAAAAAAGAGTGCATTGTAATAAAAGTAAAATAACCCAAGATAAATGAAAACCCTGACAACAAAAGAGACAATGCTGAACCTGGCTCTTTCATTAATAAATGTCTTCTTTATTTGTTGATTTTTCCCCCCTCAAACTGTATAGCTGGCAGTGACCAAAGCCCATTTGTTGCCTGCGGTTTGGAGCCTATTCCAAAAATCCTCTGGCTGGAAAAAGAGCAGCCTGCTCAAATCCTAGTCTCCTGTTCTTCACTGTTTTCCTTCTGTCAGCACCAGTGTCTGTTCATCTTGCCTAGACTCTGCAGCTGGAGGGAATTTTTTTTTCTCCTGGGCCCTACAATCCCTCTTCTCCAAGGCTTCCTTAGAAGGGAAGATGGCACAATTTAGAGCTAGAAGGAGTTTTTTAGGTCATCTATTTCAGTCTCATTATTTTGCATATTAAGAAAGCAAAACACTAAGAAAATGGATTCCCAAGGGGAAACCTACCCTTACATCTAAAAGCTGGTTTTAAAGAAAGAAGTGATAGCTGGAACCAGGATCTAAGTCAGACTTATACAAGCTGTCTGGTTTTGTCCTCGACTTGTTATAGCGAAATGTCTCCTCAGAGGCATGACTGTCCGTCTGAACCACCACAGAATGGATATTTAGCAATCATCTAGGTGCCCACCACAGTGCTAGGGACCTAAAAACAGTGAGTACATAAAGATAAAATAAGACTGAATCCCAGTGTTTGCATTCCAAGCCTCACCTCCCTTTTGTTCTCACCCTTCAAGTAAAAGGGACTGAAGCCAAGTACTAGGGGTGACCTCAGGAAGTACATGGAAATGAGAGTTCATTATGCTATTCCTCCCACATCACCTTAGGATGCCTTTGGAGATGGTCTTGTCAACTCTTCAGTGAGACTGGTTGCAATATGGGAAAATAATCAAAGCAAAGGCAAACATTGTGTCTGGAGGGGAAGAGGAAGCAAGTCTAACAACCTGCCATAATAAAGGCTAGGTTGAACTTCTGAGTGGCTGTGTCTCATAGATTCTCTCTCTGTCTCTGTCTCCTCTTTCTTCCTTCTCTCTTTCTTTTTCTTCCTGCCCTATATCCTTCTCTCTCTTGGTCTCTCTCTCCTTCCTTCTCTCTCTTTCTTCTCTTTCTCCCTCTCCTTTTCCCTCTCCCTCTCCTATTATCTCTTCATTCTTGGTAAAGAGTACTAGATTTGGAGCTCAGAAAGACCTGAACCTAATTCTAGTCTTTTTAAACTATATAACTATTTCATCTCTTTGATTTAGCTTTGCAGTAATAATAGTAGTAATATTTTGTATTAATATTAGCACAATAGTAATAATAATAAGAGCTAATGTTTACATAGAGCTTTAAAGTTTACAAAGTACTTTATTTTGCTTAATTTGAGTTTCACAATGAACCCATGAAGTAAGTGCTGTTATTATCATCCTCATTTTACAGATGAAAAAATTGAGGCTGAAAGGTTAAATGACTTACTTTGGGCCATGCAGTTAATAAGGATCTGTGATAGAACTTGAACTCAGATCTTCCTTACACTGAGTCCAGCACTCTACCCACTGTGCAACCTAGTAGCCTTCATAAAAGGAGATATTTCCATCTGTAAAATGGGGATAGTAGACATCATGCAGGATTGTTGTGAAGCTCAGATGTGGTAATATATGTAAAGCACTTTTCAGACTTCAAAGAACTTTATAAAGGGCAACTATTATTATTGGTACTATTGTTCCCAAGTGGCATCATGGTGTAGTTACTATAGTATTGGGTTGGAGACAGGAAGTCTTGGGCTCACATTTTAATTCTGACATTTACTATCTATGAAACCACTGACAAGTAATCTTTCTGAGACTCAGGTAATACCTTAAGACTTATCTGGTAAGTTACAGATAGTTGAGATTCACAATTATCAAAATCACAGATTCTTAAATTTTACTAATCCTGCCCACACAAAGGAGAAAACAGAGAGTAGGAAGATGATCTCAAAAGATCCAGAGAGGGTCAAGACAAGACTCAGTGGCCTTCACCAAGAAAATGGTCGAGACTACTCTGCTTGCCTTACTTGTCTATCACCTCTTCCTCTACCTCTGTAATTCCAGAGGCTTGATTTGGTCACAGCCCGATGGCTCTGAGGAGCACAGGGTGCCTGAATTGGTTTAACAAGGTTTCTGAGCCAGGTGGATCTCCCAACTACACTTTTTACACGTGGGTTGAGTTGTTTTTGGAAGAGTCTGCCACTTGGAGAAAAACACACACACACCACACCCCAGTGTGGTTGATTCTGTGGTCACTCCCTTAATAGTTAAGGACCCTCCAGAAACAAAGCTGTATGTGCATGGGATGTAGGGGGAAAAATGTTTTTTAATTAAGGAAACACATGTTCTGCTCTAGACTCTCTGGAGATTTGTACAAACAATGAGGGCAAAAAAAGTGATGAAAAGCACCTAATAAGTATCCTGAGTGTGCTGATAAGCAAAACATAATACTCCATTGCCATCAAAAAACAAAGAGTACCTACTGTGTGCAGAACACTGGTGGTGGTGGTAATGGTGGTGGTAGTTTTTGTCCTTCATTTTCAAAGACATCAGGAGTAATGTCTTGATTTGTGCATAACTTGAATTTAAGTGAGGCAATGTGGCACAAAGTCCTAAGTCTTACTCTCTCTTCCAGAGTTATCAAGATCTAATGGCAGGTCAGAATGACTGGCAATGGCTCAGTATGTAGTGGGTGACCTTGGCATCTTTAATGTCTGACCAAGATCTAAGCACGCCGCAGCACCTGCTTCACTCATCTCCATAACTTTTGATTGAACAAATTGTTCTCATTTGCCCATTCCTTGGGGGAAATCTTCACATGCCTCAGGTAGACACCTCTCTTCCAGTTCACCAATTGGTTTGGGGTCACTTTCAACCTGGTTTAATCCTTCTGTTGAGATAGTTTACTGGGAGGATGGCCCCTGTCCATGTTTCAGTTTCTTGGAGGCATAGGTGAGAGTTCAGTGCCAGGTGGACACCAAAGGCAGATGAGCAAGCCTTGAAATGGGGTTGTCAAGCCCCTCACATCAGAGATGCTAGACCTCCTCCCCGAACACTCAGCTACCCCACAAGACACTCTACTGGGTTCTAGGGATACAGAGATGTTTCCAAGGACAACATTTGTCTCATATGTTGTAGAGAGGATTCCTTTCATATCTACAGATGGCTGTTGAATTCCCTTTTATCTTTCCAGTTCCCTGATTCTGTGAAGTAAAGTGCCCACCATCTGACTTGAGTGGGTGTATATCCAACTAAAGAGAAAGAAGAGTTATTTAAAAATCAAAATGATTAGGTTTCATGAGTACTTATAGTTAGAAAGGACTCTAGAGAGCATTACCAGTTCTGCAAAAATTAAGAGAAAAAAATCAGCATGGATGCCTTGGATCTCTAAGGAAGACCTTCTAGTGGAGAGAGGACTTGAGATAGATCTTGAAGGAAAGGTAGGCTAATTGTGGCTAAGAAATATCAGTTGCCTAGCTATGAGATAGAGAGGATGGGCCTGAATGAGGGCAAATGGCCATGGAAATGGCAAAGAAGGAAGAAAATAGGAGATTTTATAATTTATGAAATAGTTATGACTCTTTACAAGAGAGTATTCCTACAGGACTTACACAGATTTTCCAAAAGCAATATACAGTCATGTCTCACATTTCTCTGGCATCTCTAAGAAGTAATGCAGCACATACTTTCCCAGAGTGCTACATGGGTGAATGGAAGTTTAGAGAGAGTACTAGTTGGATGGCAGGCTTTGGAAGGAGAAAGATGATTGCCTCTCTAACCTGTGGATAATGTTCCATGAGCTTTCTTTAAACAAATGTACATTTCTGGTTCCAAAAGTTGGGTGAAGCTCAGCCCTGGAAAAGAGCCCGTGAGTGTTGAACACCCCAGCAGTTTGAAAACATGAACCTCCTCCACGTTTTAAGTGTTTGTCTTCACGTGGCCCAAAGTGGGTTTCATTCTAGAGAGGTTTCGGCCACACATACTTGCTTTGCTATTCCCAGCTTTGTGCCCTGTATTTTTTATGAAGCTGAATATGAAATTGTTTTGTACTTAAAAGAACCAGCTCTGTATCAACAACAAGCATTTGTTAAGTGCTTACCATGTGCCAGGTACTGTGCTAAGTGACACAGAAACAAAGATTTAGAAAGTGCTTCACAAATGTTAGCTGATTTTATTCTGCTAACAATCCTGAGAATAGGAGGCTGCTCTCATTTTTGTTGTTATTGTTAAGTCACTTGGTCATTGTCTGACTCTTCATCACCTCCTCTGAGGTTTTTTGGCAGAGATACTAGAGTGGTTTGTCTTTTTCTTCTCCAGCTCATTTGATAGATGAAAAACTGAGGTAAAATTAAGTGACTTGGCCAGGGACGTACAACTAGTAAGTGTCTGACTTCATCCCAAGCCCTCCTGACTCCAAGGCCAGCACTCTATCCACTGTACCACCTGGGTCCCCCACTACTGTTGTTATCTCCATTTTGCAGATGGGTAAGGGTCCCTGGGTAAAGGGGATTTAAAGGAGAGGAGGTCAGAATGAACTGCTTTACTGAGAATAAGCCAGCTGTAGAAGCTGCTGTGATCTTGGAAGTAGGAGTGGAGATAGAAATTTTTTAACCTTTACTGTCTGTCTTAGAATCAATAGTGTATATTGGTTATAAAGCAGGAAAGTAGGATGGGCTGCACAATGGGAGTCAAGTGGCTTACTCAGGGTCTCACAGCTAGGAAGCATCTGAAGCCAGATTTAAACCTAGGACCTCCCATCTCGAGGCCCAAATCTTTGTCCACTGAGCCACCTAGCTGCCCCCATAACATAGTCTTGCCCCAAAGTGGTCAGTCCTAGATAGCAAGCTGTCTAAAGTTCTGTGATTCTCACGTGGAAGGCTTTCATTCAAAGATCTTGTTTATTTTTTAATATGAAATGTTTCTCATGACAAGACTCCCTGCCGATCAAGTTAGACAGTAGAAAGACACTGTTATAGACAGGCAGAGCTGGAAATAAATTAGAAAATAAACAGAGTTTGAACTTGCTTTAAGGAAATATCAAGTCGTTGTATCTTTCAGCTCACTGCCCTCTACTCTTAATAATTATAATAAACTAAACAAATAGCTGAATAGATGGATGTATTTATTCATCTGTTCAAAATGAATATTGGACTCGAGGTCCGGCAGATCTGGCTTTTGATCCTGACTCAGATACTTTTTCTTTTGCATTACTCTGGGCAAGTCATTTGGCCTATTTGAGTTTCATCTATAAAATGAGAGTTGGATTGCACCTCTGAGGAGGTTCCTTCCAACTGAGAATTTATTAACTTATCATCTTTAAAATGGGGACCACACTATAAAAGTGTGCATATCCTTTGGTCCAGTAATACTACTACTGGGTCTGTACTGCAAAGAGATAATTAAAAGGGGGAATGGACTGCTTTACAAAAATATTTATGGCTATTCTTTTTTGTGGTGGCAAAGAATTGGAAATTGAAGGGATGTCCATCATTTGGGGAACGGTTGAATAAATTGTGATATATATTGGCGATGAATTACTATTGTGCTATAAGAAATGACAAGCAAGATGATTTCAAAAAAAGCTGCAAAGATCTGCAGGAACTGATGCAGAGTGAAATGAGCAGAACCAGGAGAACATTGTACTCAGATAATGATTAGCTGTGAAAACTTGGCTACCCTCAGCAATGCAATGACCTGTGACAATCCTGAAAGACGCATGACAGGGAATGCTATCCACCTCCAGAGAAAGATCTATTGGAATAGTATTTCACATCAGTGAATCTTTGGTTTTATTTTGGGGTTTGGGTTATGTATGAGTGTGCTCTTACAACAATGACCAACATGGAAGTGTGTTTGGCATGATAATAAAAAATGAAATAAAATGAAATAAAATGAGGAACACAGTAGTATAGCACTGTTGAGATGATCAAATTAGATGATGCATGAAAGCCCTTTGTAAATCCTTAAATAGTTACCCAAATATCAATTATTATTATTATTTCATTCTTTTTTAACACCCACCATCACCAATTTCTATCTTAGAATCAATACTATGTATTGGTTCCAAGGCAGAAGAATGGTAAGGGCTAGGCCAGTGGGGGATAAGTGACTTGCCAAAGGTCACAAAGCTAGGAAGTTACTGGGGCTAAATTTGAACTCAGGGCTTCCTTGTCTCTAGGCCTGGCTTACAATTCACTGGGCCACCTACCTGCCCCGTTGTCTCATTCTAAACTTGGTGGATAAGGTTCTGATAAAAGCAGTCCCAAGACAACTCTTATATTACTCTCCTTCTTCCTATTTATTATTCAATTCATTAATACTTGATACAAAAAACCTATTTAATATTTTTTGAACGATAGCACAAGCAGATCAAATAACCACTTTTTATAGCTAGTTGTAGGAGGTAAGTTTATCTCCTGTGGGTACACTGAAAGCATCCTCAGTACAACCCTAGTGACAGACAGGAAGGATTTGTATACCCCATACTATTCTCAATTGATTTTTATTTCTTCTGACAGATCTCTATTTTTAAGGTTTCTCATCCCATGAAGCTTGGCTTGGTATCACCTATTAAAGACATTGTTGTTCTTACGAATTTGTGGACCACTGTCATGCCCAAGTGATTGTGGACAATAGTTTAGTCTGTGATGATGCTCCAGTTCCAATATAGTTTATTGGTTGAGTTCTCCAAGATATTTTGAGGTCCATGTTTGTGGGGTGGAGGTTTTCCCACATCAGTCCAGGAAAAGCAGTGAACCAGGCCTTATCTTGCTAGATAATCATTAGGCACTAAATTTTTACAGCCTATGGTGACATATTATAGCTTCTACAGTTCCCTGGCATGGGAATTTGTAGAAGACTATATAGAAAGGCAGAGTGAATAAAGAAACTCTCTCCCTCTCCATTTAAGCTATAATTATAACCTCTGTCAACCATGCCAGCATGTCTATCAGACTATTCAATCAGGTAGTGACCATGGCTTGATCTCATCTGGCCAGTGGAACTCCCTTATCTCTAATAAATGCCTTGTTGTTGTTATTCAGTCATTTCAATCATGTCTGACTCTTCATGACCCTGTGGACTTTCTCCATGGAGTTTTCTTGGCAAAGATACGGGAGTGGTTTGCCGTTTCCTTCTCTAGTGCAAACAGAATTTAAATGACCTGTCCAAGGACACACAGCTATAACGTTTAAGAGACTGGAGTTGAACTCAAGTCCTCCTGATTCCAAATCCAGCACTCTATCCATTGTATTACCTAGTTGCCTCCAATTACTGTCTGAAGACTTCTGGTATTCTCTAGATTGCATACGTGTGGTAGTCTAAACAAAAAGGAATAATCTAAATAGGATGATTGATGTTTCCATCCAGATCAAGCCAATGATGTTAGAAAGTTCCACTAGAGCTGGCTATTTGCAAGGTTTTTACAGGGGCTTTCCTCTATTTTTGTTTCAAGTAGAAATAGCCTGGATTCTGTCAGCCCACCTATTTCATTGGCTCTTAAGAGTTGTTGAGCAGAGGTGCAAACCCAATGAGTGGCACTGAAAGATCCCCATCTGCCAGTGTTTCTAGGTTCCTGCCAGCTCTTCATATCTCTCAGAATAGTAACACATTGTACATTACCCTGGCTGGCACTCTTGATATTACTTTATTGTTTCCTCCTACTTATGGCACGGATGATGAGTTGGATTTTAAGAGGGTTTATTGTCTTCTTCAATATCATCATCATTGCCAGCAACCTTATTTAGTGTTAGTGCAGTATATATATTCTTCCATTTAATAACTGCTCGTTGGGGCATAACGAGCTTCAACGCTACTTGGGGTATATTCATTCTGGGGAGGAAGAACAAGGCAGGACCATCCAACTTTAAGAAGAAGGGGTACTCCATCCCACAGAGTGTCTGGCCCTCATCCCTGATTATGGGCAGAGGAACAGACCCAGGAAAAGGCATGTTATTATGGTCAAGGACCCTCAAAGAGGGTGACTTGAGAATGAACCAAGAGAAGGTAATAAGATGAAGTACAGAGACAGTGATATCATAGGACACGGAAACAACCTTCTCCAACCTATATGGTGGCACTCCAGAACAGCCGTTTATCAATTTTTTTTAAAGTCATGGAAACTTATGGAAGTCTGGTAAAACCTCTGGAACTCTTCTTAAAGTAATTTTGAATGTATAACTTTTAAATTAATAAAATTTAACGATAGGATTACAAGGAATCTGATTATATTGAAATATGGTTATCAAAATATTTTTTAAAACAAAATCACAAGTCCCAGGTTCAGAACCTCTGCTCCAGAGCTGAGCCCCATCTGTAATTCTGCTACCCATCACTCCCACTTGTTCATTAGGACTGAACAAGCACCTCTGATTTCTAAAGGGCAGATACCAGGTTTACACAATTCTTTTTACACAGGGCTGAACTCAGCACTTTCCAGGCAAGCACAATTAGGCTTTACAACAACAATGAAGAGCAATGACTAACACATCCCAAGCACTCTTACAAATGTTTTCTCTGATTCACAGCAGAGGGAAAATATTACAGAATATATGTGAGATAAACAAAGCTCGAATCAAGGCAAGAAGTGTCCATTTTTATCCTGGGAACCATGAAAATCTTTAGTAAATTATGAGGTGATTTGCATGTTGATGGGATGAAGCAGGGACAGAAACTGCTGGTCTCCTTGTTTCTGCCTAGACCTAACAGCCTGAACTATATTTTCCCACTGAGTCAAGGCTTGAGGGAAGGAATTGAAATCCATCTGTTATTGAATCAAGGGCCTTTAAGAAGCATGACATAACTTTGAGAGTAAAACAACCATGTGAATTCTATTCTAAGAGACTGAAGTCATAGAGTCGGGGAATATATCTAACATAACCCTCACATGAATACAATCCAGGAAACTGAGGCTGAGACGAAACAAGATCTTGTCAAGGATCTGTGACTTCCAGGGTATAGGAATGCCCTCCATGAATAAAGATCACAACTCATTTCTGACTTAGGAGAAGGGTTTTCAAGAGTTTCACATTGGCAAAGTGGAGAGAGTATCTGTCCTGGAGTCAGGAAGACCCATCTTCTTGAGTTCAAATCTGTGCTCAGACGCTGGGAAAGTCACTTAACTTTGTTTGCCTCAGTTTCCTCATCTGTAAAAGCAACTGGATAAGAAATGGCAAAGTGCTCCAGCTTACACACCTGTGATTGCCTAAACAAAAGAGAATAATTTAAATAGCATCTTTACTCCAGTATCTTTACCAAGAAAATCCTAAATGGGATCATAAATCATCAGACACAACTGAGCAACCACACAAATGGAGCCCACAGAGAGAGTGGCCCATGTTTATACACTGAGTAAGAATCAGAAATGGAAATGAGTATGGGTCTTCCTAATTTCATTTCCTGTCCTCTTATCTACTACCCCAACTGCCTCACTACATCATACCACACTCAATATTTTTAGCAATAGAAGTAGTTTGAGCCTAGGGTTAAGAGACTGGGAATTCCTTCCTTCCACTGCTTTTCCCACGTAACTTGGCAACCTTGCACCTTAGCTTTATGAACCCTGCTATTAATGTGCTCCTCCCAAAAGTTGATTAAGAAAATCAAAAAAGGTTCATATCTTATTTCCATCTTGTCACAGATCCCCCCCCCCAATAACACTGTTTAGTTAGACAGCATTTTCTGCTATTGTACAACTATTTTAAGTTAAAAATTCATAGAATCAGAGCTGGAAGGAACCCTAGAGTTGACCTCATCTAAATCTCTCATTTTACAAAAAAGGAAACTGAGGAAACTCCACATGGTGAAATAGTCTGCCTGCAGTAAATGGCAGAGCTGGAACCCGAAATCCAGATTTTCTGCTTCCAAATCCAGATCCATTTTTACTGTGTGCCTACCAAAGGGGCCTGTGTTGGTTCAGTCAGTCAGTTTGCTATTCAGATCATCCTCATTTCATACTTGTCATCGCCTCCTATTTCTCAAAAAAAACCCAACAACAACAACAACAAAAACCTCAAGCCAAAGCTCACTACTTGGGTTAAACAAAACAAAAAGTCAAAGCTTAAAAAGGGAAGTTCAGCTAAAGAAGGGAACATATCCCCCTTCCACCTGCCTACTAGTCGAGTTCAGGTCAGGCTGACCTGGCAGCCTCAGGTTCAGAGATTCCCCGGCTTCAGAGAGCCGACTCTCTCTCTGCATTTGATCACTGAAATGGACAATCTGTTCTAAATCAGCTCCTCTTATAGCTCTATTTTCAGGGCTTTAAATATCCTTGTTCCTAAGTGAAATTGCCTGTATGGAACTCCGTCTAAAACAACTGTGAAGAGGAATGAGACTCTCAGAGGCTGGGGATACAGGATGAGGAATTGGAGCCGGGGGAGAGGATACAATGTTAGAATGGGACAGAGGCCGGCTGGCTACCTGACAAGCCCTTTTCAATAATATATTGTTTTTTTCCAAGTACATCCTGTGAAAACTTGGAGCTTTTTGGCCCCTGCCCATGGCCAAGTTCCCATCCACACAGATTCACTTACCGTGTATTGTAGACTGGCCTGGGGGAGGGGGTTCCTTTCATCTGCCTTCCCCCAGCCTCTTCCCCTCAAATAATAACAATCAAATACCAGTAAGGAGTTGTGGGTGGCAGTGACCTGACGGTGCCCTTCGATGGCTAGGCCTTGGCTGTCCTTTAGAACTCATTCAAAAAAATAATAATAATAATAAAGTCAGACCTTTTCGGTCCAGGCAGTAAGACTGCTCTAAGTTCCTATTTGTGTAGGACCAGAAGGTGAGACAGGAGGAAAAAGATAAATAAAGGGGATCCCTGGCCTTTTCCAGGCAAAAAGGGATTAAACCCAACCTTATTTGGGAGCAGTTCCTCAAAGTGGAGCTATTTCCCCAAAGTACGGTGAAAGAAAATGGGAGTAAGATAAAGATGTTTCAGGGTGGCTACTAGGATATTTGGAGGGGCCTCAGCATCACAAGGCTTTCTCAGCAGACAAGATAGGAAGTAAGAGGGAGGAAAGAGAGGTAGAATGTAAGAATGAATATATGTAGCGGGGGGCTATAGTTTTGTTGCGCAGATGGCTGGTTCAATCTGTCCAAGAGACAAAATGTGTTCCTGGCAGAGAGAGACGGGACATGGGGGCAACCGGCCGGCCGTGGGTTCCCAATCCTGTAAGTTTCGCTCTGACTTTCAGGTGCAAATGACCGCCAGAAAAGTCAGAATGAAACTCAGCCCAAATAACTGAACTTTTCTTAGGCTGGAGTTGCTGCCATGAGAAACTGGGCCCCTGTGGGAGTATGAGACAAAAAGGGGTCCACCAGCTTCCGTCCTGTGGGAGGGGGGAGCAGTGAAGCATCCTGGGAGAGGGAGATGTGTTCCTGTTGTCCCCTGTTCAGCGGTTGTCTTGTAAACCAAATAAGGATAGAAATTAGATGTTTTGAGCTAATTGCAAAAACTCACCTAGTCTGGCTTGATCACATGGTTTGATGGGGATATGACTGGGGATGTAAACTCTAAACGATCACCCTAGTGCAAATATTAATAGCATGGAAATAGGTCTTGATCAATGACACATGTAAAACCCAGTGGAATTGCATGCTGATTATGAGAGAGGGGTGGGAGGAGGAGAGGAGGAAAAGAACATGAATTATGTAACCATGGAAAAATATTCTAAATCAATTAATTAATTAATTAAACTTAAAATAAATAAAAATAAAAAACTCACCTAATCTGACACTCCTCATTTTTGTTGCCGTTCAGTCATTTCAGATGTGTTTAGCTCTTTGTGACCCAATTTGAGGTTTTCTTGACAAAGATACTGGAATAATTTTCCATTTCTTGCTCCAGCTCATTTTACAGATGAAGAAACTGAGGCAAATAGGGTTCAGTGACTTACCTGGGGTCACATGGCTAATAAGGGTCTGAGCTCTGATTTGAACTTAGGTCTTCCTGGCTCCTGGCCCAGTGATCTGTCTCCTGTGCCCCTTAGCTGCCCGGCTCCCTCATTTTATAGAGGAAGAAATTTGAAGGGAAGTGCTTTGTCCAAGGTCACATAACTAATTGAGTGGCTGAGTGAGGAAACCCAGGCCTCCAATGCTTTTCCCCCTCCAGTTTTCTGAATATTACCACCTTGTCTACTCTTTAGTTTACTCTCTTGGAAGGTAAAGACTTTTAAAATGTTTATGTCCTCCCTCTCCCAGCATAGTACCACAAATATAACAAATGTTTAACAAAAACCTGCTAGATTAGAATGGACGTGCTGAGGAGTAAATCTGCCCACCTTAACTGGACTTAACACTTCTCTGTCTTCTCAGGAATTTACTCACCTTTAAAGGTCTCAACTGTGTCAATCTGGAATGTCTTATAAAGGTGAAACTGGAGACTAAAGAGACCTTCTAAAATATACAAAACAATAAAAAAAAGTATGTTGAGATGATTTCACATAGTAAAATCTATCCAGATGGATATTGCCTTTCAAAATAGTCACCCAGGGATAGTTGTAGACTTACTTCAGTGATGCTATCATTAACCAAAAAGAGTTGGGAAAAGGTTAAATCTTTTGGTTTGGTTGGTTTGGTTGAAATCCTGGTTATTAACCATGCATTACCAATAAATCTCATGACTCTGGCCCTGGCCCTTCCTTACTTTAAATTTAACTGACATTGACTACATACCTTACTTACCTACTGCTCTGGTCTCTGAATGATTTTAGGTCATTTCCCCCCAAAATTAAATCCATGCTGACTTTGGAGATTTGCAATCAGTGAGGAAATGAAAGATGATGCTATAGGTACTAAAAGTATTTTCAAAAACAGCCAGGAAAATGGCCACATGAAGGAGAGAAGTTTGTGGCCTCCCTAAAAGTTTAACTTGAAAGGAAGATATTTATTAATTTGGGGATAGTTGGAGGGCACACTGGATGGAGTATGAGACCCGAAAGCAGGAAGACTCATCTTTCTGAGTTCAAATCTGTTCTCAGACACTTACAAGTTGTGTGGCATTGGCCAACTCACTCAATCCTATTTGCCTGGGGTCTTCATCTGTAAAATGAACTGGAGAAGGAAATAGAAAACTATTCCAGTATCCCCACCAAAAAAACATCAAATGGAATCACAGTGAATTAGACACAACCGAAACAAACGAACAACAATGTATTAACTTGGATGCAGAAATGCCAACATCAGTTCTTGGGCTCGTGATCGCATTGATTTGGTAATTCTCTCCCCTGATGTAAATGACAACTCCTCCCCACACAGTCATTCCTGTCTATGTCTTTCCATAAACAACAGCACCTAATAGTCCGGAGGCCATTTCTTTTAAACATGTGAGATTTAGTTCTTATATATTAGGTCGTTTCCAAAATATCAAACTCGCCTTCAGATTCACCACCAATGAGTAAATAAAAGGAAATGCAACAGGCTCAGAAGGAAAAGGAGGTGAGATCTAAATCTGAAAGGAACCTTAGGGACTACCTAGTCCCACTCTCTTATTTAAAAAAAAAAAACTAAAGCACAGGAAGGTACGATGATTTGTCCAATGTTTTTATATCCATTCAGCTAAATGCTGGTACAGATGCACCTATAAAGAGGCAACAAGTGTAGGAGAAAACGTGCTCATTTGTAAGTAGAAGTCCTAGTTTTGGATCTCAGTTCTGCTGCTTATTACCTGTGTATTACTTAGAAAAGATGCCAAACTTCTCTGAGCTTGAGTCTTCTTTTCTGTAAAATAAAGGGTGATGATGGATTCAATGAACTCCGAGGTGCCTTCCAGCTCTATGTTCCCTAGTATGCACTTAGAAGGATCACTGCTTTTTATAGATTTGCTAATTATATAGTTCTAGATATCCTTCCATTTGGCTTATAAGTAAATGGAAAAAAGTGGAATATTCCCATTGGATTGTAAACTCCTTGAAAGTAGAGACTATCTTTTTGCTCTGTTGCATCTTCAGCACTTAGCACAGTGCCTGGCATTTTAACTGGCCACCAATAAGGAAATAAAAGGAGATGCAAAAGGCTCAGGAGGAATAGGAGATGAGATATTAACCTGAAAGGAACCTCAGGGACCATCTAGTCCCACTCTCTCATTTTATAAATGAGGAAACTGAGCTCCAGGGAGGTTCAGCAATTTGCCCAATGCATTTGTATCCACTCAACCAAATGCTAATATATGTACTTTCATGGAAGATTATGTTTATATTACATATGTATGTAATCCTTATATTAAATTTAATAAATGTTTATTAAGTAAGTGAATGAGCCTCTGGGAAGCCAAGTGGGATAGTGACACTCAACATATGGAATGGGTACTCAGCAAACCTAAGACTCTCGTGCCCTGTTCAGAAACTCATACCACAGCCATATTGACTCAGTTTTACTCTAACTCAACACATGCTATGTAAGAGAGCTGGACTGGGGTCTTGTTGACACCCTGTTCTTCTCCCACAGACTGCCAGCTTCCCCCACAGACCTTCTTAAACACCCTCTCCCCTCAAATAATCTACTCAGTAATGGCATAAATCCAGAAGTAGAGCTGAACCATTTAAGGATTAGAGGCCAGGTATCCAAAAGAGAAGAGCATCCTCCTTTTATACGCAGCCCAGTACCATGACTCCACCAAGGTCTACCTTGACTAGCAGCCAGGAAAGAACACAGACTCATCATCTTCACTACTACTTCAATTGCTTGTTGCCCACCTCTCTTACTCAAGGAATGATGTTCAAATAATATTATCATTGCTACTTTGAAGGTCATGACAATCCCTGTGATTCTTTGATGCAGGCTTGCCTACATAAAAGTTATCTTCATTGACCACTACTGCCCACTCTCATCACCCGTCATATCAACTCCATCCCAACCATAACCCTCTCCCAATCTATATTAATTTTAGATTCTATTATTAACAAACTATCCCTCATATTAGATCCATGCCCTCCCTCTTCAAAGAATAATTTGTATTATTATATAATAAATTGTTATATTATTATATATTATGTAATATATAATAAATCATATATATTATGGATTAGATTTTCTATGTATATCCCCCCCCACCTCTCTACTGAATGTATGGTTCTTGCAGCCAAGGATTATTTTTTTCCTTCATATTCCAGTGTCTGACACATAAAAAGTACTGAATAAATAAATCCTTGTTAAATTGAATTTAGAGTTAGAAGGAGGGTGCCTTAGAAATCACCTACATCAGTGATAGCAAAGCTATGGCACAGGTGCCAAAGATGGCATGCAGAGTGTTCTCTATGGGCATGCAGCCACCCCATCCCCAGAGTTCATTACTAGAAAGGCAGAGGGACTCAGGCAGAGCTGCTCCTTTCCCCCTCTCCATCATGCTTAATGACATTTTTTCACATTCCCCACCTCTTTGTCCCGTAGCCAATGGAAGCACACAGGAGGGAAGGTGAGCATCTCACAGGTGGCAGAGCTGGAGGGGAGTAGAGCACTCAAGCCACTCCCCTCCCCCTTTCTACACTAGCTGAGGGCATTCCTCACTTCACCCACCCTCTGCCCAGCAGCACAATGGGAGTGCTTTCTCCCTCCCCTGTGTGGAGTAACAGGGGGCCAGGGCACACCCAGCACTTGGTGGGGGGAGGAGTTCAGCACTCCATCTCTGGTGGGGCGAGCATGGCACTTGGTCTGGGGGGTGGAATGAGGTTGGAGCCCAGCACTCCGTCTCTAAAAGGTTCACCATCACTGACCTAGATATTCAGAATGAGAATTTCAGAGTTAGAAAAGGTCTCAACTATTATCTAGTACAACTCATAACTGGAAAAAAAAATAAGTGAGCATCTAGTCTTCTAGTCTTTTTAACAAAACAAAAAACTCTTAACCTTCCATTTTTAGAATTAATACTAAGTATTGTTTCCAAGGCAAAAGAATGGTAAGAGCTAGGCAGTTGGGGTTAAATGACTTGCCCAGGGTCATACAGCTAGGAAGTATCTGAGGTCAGAGTTGAACATAGGTTCTCCCAACTCCAGATCTATTCTCTATCTATTGAGCTACCTGCCTGTCTTGAACATCCAGTCTTTTCTTAAAGACCTCCAAAAGGAAGAAAGCACTATCTTCAGAGGCAGACCATTCCATTATTGGATTATTAAAAAGTGTTTTCTTTTATTAGTCCTAAAATTTACCTTTCCATAACCTTCATCCATTGCTCTTAAATCTGCCCTCTGGAGTTAAGCAGGACTAATCTAATCCTCCTCTTCTGCATGGAAGCCCTTCAAATACTTAGGGGAAACATGGCAGCTCTCTCCAAACCTTTCCATTTCTAGGCTAAAGTTCTCAACTTCTCTAACCAATCCTCATATAGTACAAATGGGCGGCTAGGTAATACAGTGGATAGAGTGCCAGATCTGTAATCAGGAAGACTCTTCTTCCTGAGTTCAGATCTATCCTCAGACACTGATTAGCTGTGTGATTCTGGGCAAGTCACTTAACCTTATTTGCCTCAGTTTCCTCATCTGTAAAATGAGCTGGAGAAGATAATGGCAAACCATTCTAGTATCTCTGCCAAGAAAACCCCAAATGGTGTCACAGAGAGCCAAATGTGACTGAAATGACTGAACAACAACATATGGTACAAACTTAAAGCTCTTCATCATCCCAGTCACCTTCCTTTGGACACTTGCCAGCTTATCAGTGTTTTTTCCTAAAATGCAGCACTAAGAATATTTCAGCCCCCTGATTTTCTCACAGGGTAGACTCAAAGTCTAAAGAGGCTTTGCTGATCCACGTACACACAAAAGGCCAAGGATATGTCTGGATGATGACCTTGCCCTCTGAAAAACATGTTGCCGGCCCCCAAAGTACTGCCAAGGACCAGATCTCCCTCAAGCTTCACAGCAAAGTTCCCCTGACATGAGTTTGACAGCACACCTCAGTCAGAAATTAAGCAGTGAACTACACAGACTTTCTGACCTTAGGTGAGAGAGAAAGGAGAGAAGAAAAGAAAAGAGGGAGAAAGAGAGAGGGAAACAGTAATACACAGAGAGAGGGATGGGGAGAGGGGGAGGAGATAAAGGAGGGAGACAAACAGATGCAGACAGAGGGAGAGAGAGAGAGAGAGAGAGAGAGAGAGAGAGAGAGAGAGAGAGAGAGAGCTTTCATAAAGACACAAGCCTAGCACATGGTAGCTTCTTAATAACTGAATGACTGTCATGAGACTTTAGTGACCAGAAAATAACATTAAAAAATAGAACAAAATCTCAGAGTACTTATAATCTAGGAACAAGTTTACTCTGTATCCCAAAGAGCTTAGTATCTAGAATGAAGACTCTCCTTCTAGAAAAGAAAGCTGATCTTAGACAAGGCCATGAAAAACTGACAGACTACACTTCAAGGGGATAAAAGCTGAGAAGAGCTTTATAGTAAGGTCTGAGCATTGGGTATTCATGTTCCTTTTCTAAAAGAGCTGTAGAAAGGGAAGCCTTGTGGCTTTAAAGAGTTATGGTACCTATTCCTTCTATGAGAAAAATATGACATTCTGACTGATGCTAGAAACTAAGAGAAACTGCAATTAGGTGTCTGATGGTTCTCCTTCTGGGGGTCACAGGTGGAGAGATGGAGGGGAAAACCAGGACAGCAATGCTGAGTGGCAGAAACAGGAGATTAGCAAGGAGTAATGCTCAATAGATTCTAGGTCTGACAGACTAAATACCTAGCAGAGAATGCCCCACCCTCAACACCAATGAGGAGCAGTAGTACAATGATATCACCAGAAGGCTCTGACACCCTTGCAGCGTGAGAGGTACTTCTGTACCCTGACTACCCACATCCCCTTTGGGCATGCTTCTCTACATATGTACCTCATGTGTATCTGTTCCTCCTACTTTGGATGTGTATTTTTGTAGAAGGTTGGGCCCTAAGTTTATGGAGGAAATGTCTTACTACTTCATTTCTCACTCTGCCAACTCAAGAAATAACTTTGATTTGAGTTAATTATCCTATGACCGACTAGAAAATGAATATTGCATATTGGTTCAGGCTGATGAGTTAGGGGTTTGAGTGCTTACAGATCAACCAGATACCTTAAATTTGGGAAGGAGCCTTGTCTTGAGAACCTGTGTGTGAGTTGGGAGGACTGAGGTTCAAATGCCAACTCTGCCACTGACTACTTTGAACAAATCACCTTACCTCTCCTTGGCTACTTAGAAAGCTGGTGTTCTGGGTTGTATTAAAGTCTTGACATTTTTCAGGATATCCTCATCTATAATCCCACCCCTGGGGAAGCTAGGTGGCTCAGTGGATTGAGAGGTAGACCTAGAGACTGGAGGTCTTGGATTCAAATTTGACCTCAGCCACATCCTAGCTGAGTGACGCTGGGCAAGTCACTTAACCCCCATTACCTAGCCCTAGCCCCTTTTCTGCCATGGAACCAATACACAGTGTTGATTCCAAGATGGAAGGTAAGGGTTTTTTTTTAAAGGCAGTCATTCCCAAAGTTATCTTTTTTTCCCTCCTTTTTTGGGGGGTGGAGGTCCTGAGATCAGCAGAGCTAAGAGAGGAGAGTCTGGAATTGTACACAGTCTCCTTCCTAGAAGCCAATGGCAGTGAGAAGCAGGGGCAAAACTACTCCACCATATAGCCCCCAGAGGATGAAACCACATGACCAAGACTCCTAGAGAGAGGAGGGAGGATGTCCTGAAAAATGCCAAGGCCCTAGAGAACTCAGGACAGTGCCTTCTAAGGAGAAAAGGATGAATTTCAGAGCAATTTCAGCCTCTTGAGGAAAAGATGATTGAGCAGTGCCCTTCTCACCATCCAAGATTGAATCCAGTCCATGTTGGCACAGAGAGTGGGGTACTAGGTCACATGTTAAGGAAAATGAAGCTCAGAAAATTTGCAGAGCTAATAAATGTCAGCTATGACTCAAAGCTAGTTCTCTTTCACTCAAAGTCCACTGATCTCTTTAAGTCCAAAAAATGGGACTCAGGTCCTTTAACTTTAAATCAAAGATCTCAACAAATAACCCCTGCTTATCATTTTCAACACACAACCCACACTTTTGAGCCTCTATATCTACTGTACTTCTCAGTTTAAATGCCTTCTTTATTCTTTAACAGTGTGTGACTAGCTCTGATAACATAATACTTACCTCCCTAACAGAGTATTCTTGTGACAAATCCCACCCCTGTCTAGTTACTTCTTTACTCTAGAAATTCAGGTGGGTATCTGCATAACCGAAATGACTTATTTGCTCAAACATTTTCATGCTACATGTTCTTACAGATACTCGAAATATCATTATTCTGTATGCCTTCCAATTAAATGTTAAGTTCCATGAAAATGGGAGTCATCCCTACCTATATCAAAATTTCTTTAGCAGTTTTTTTTGTGGCAAAGAATTGGAGATTGAAGGGTTACCCATCACTTGGGGAATGTGGTACATGATTGTAATGGATTACTATTTCACCAGAAGAAACAACAAACAGGATGAGTTCAGAAAAACCTGGAGAGACTTATGAACTGATACAAAGTGAAATTAGTAGAACCAGGAGAACAATGTATACAGTAACAGAAATACTATATGATGATCAACTGAGAAGGACTAAACTAGTATCAGTAAACTAAGTTTCCAAGATAACCCCAAGGGACTCATGATGAAAATGCTGTCCATAGCCAAAGAAGAAATTGTTGGAGTCTGAGGCATATCAATGCATGTCATCTTCTACTTTATATCCTTTGTGAGATTTTTTATTATGTATGTGATAGTCTCTCATGACACGAGCAATATGGAAATATGGATTGCAGGAAAGTACTGATACATCAGACTATTTACCGCCTTGGTGAGGAAGGGAAAAAAATCTGAATTCTAAAATGTCAGAAAATAATTGTCAAAAATTGTTTCTACATGTAACTGAAAAAATAAATTTAATAAAAAGAAAATGGGAGTCATCTCTACCATTTCCTTTCCCTCTCCCTATAGAATTCTCTGCATATAGTGTGTACTCAGTAACTGTTGACTTTTATATAAAAGTGTGTATACCTTTAGATATCAGTAACAATAGATTTTCCACACTTCAAGCATCCATGCTTTCACAGGTGAGGGTATTCTTTCCACTAATAAAACTCCTCTTTTCTATAGTAGGTGGTCTACATGAACCGCTACACTAAAAATAAAATAAAATAACCACCCTGTGCTCAATATGTTATAGTCTCTCGGAGCTTAACTAGGTCAATGTTGAGGTGACACACATATGATCTATCATTGTGCCTGTAGTTCATAACCTTTCCCAGCTTGGAAGGTCCTACTAGAATTTATGTTGCACTAATAAAGCTTTGAGAACTTAAGTCTCCAACCCCTCCGGGCCCCACTTTGGCACTGAAGTAGGACGATGTAGCATTACGGTGATAAGGGTTCAGAGATTTTCAAAATAGGGTCAAGAGACCCCTTAGAGCTCTACCTAAGATTCCTACAGAGGTGGTCAGGAACCTGAAGATTATCTTTATAATACTAGAGCAGAGATCATTTACGTAGAGTCTGGAGACCTACCCCTCTACCCCAACCCTAGGGATCTGTGGACCAATTTTAGGAGGTCTGTTAACTCTGATGGGGAAAAAAATACATCTTTATTTCAAAATAATTAGTTTCTTTTATTATCCTTCATATTTTATTTTATGACTATAAAAGCATTATTCTAAAAAGGATCCATAGGTTTCATGAGCCTGCCAAAGAGATCAATGACACTGAAATGGTTAAGAGCTCCTGTGCTACAGAGAGAAAAACTGGGAAGGATATTCTCAAAAGCAAGATACTGAGACTACTAGAAATACCAATAAAGTGGGAAACCATTATTTGCAGACCATGAAAAAGAGCAAAAAAAAAAAAACTTAACTGGGGATAGCAGAGGTTAGGCAGATGCCAAATGAGATTCTCAGCAGAAGTTGGGCAATCGCTGGTCATGTTTTGAAGATTATTTTTAAGTCACTGTATGTGTGTTCCCATACAGCTTCTTTTGGTATTTATATCTGAAATGCCTACTCTTCACCATCTGCACAAATGTTTTTCAAAACAGAAAGCACATTATGTATATCTCTCAGAATAGAGAGAAGAGAGATGAACTAGTTAGGTGCAGGGGAAAAAAATGAAAACAATACTGTTTCAAAACTTGGGCTCAAATTGTTTTGAACATTCTGTTGCTTATTATTCTCCTTTGCTGGTATTATACCGAGGTAGTGGGTGTGTCTGCAAGGAACTGAAAGCTAGGCTGGAACTTGACCTTATGAACCAGGAAATGGTAAATGGATTGAATGGAAAATGGAGCTTAAGGATTTGTCTTTGGGATGAAAAGTTATAAAGCAGGAAAGAAAGAAGTCCCCTTCTCTGTAAATATCAAAAACAAAGGGTCAGATCCGCCAACCTGTTCAAGATAGGAATACTGGGAAAGGCAAATTCCCTAGAAATCACCAAAAACACATAAAATGATTAGAAAAATACAAGGAGAGACAGGTTGATTGGGGAAGCTCCAGATGAAGTAAAATACTTAAATCAAACTCTTGAAGAATGGGGAGAAGTGTGAGTGTCCATAAGAATCCAACCTCCTCTTTAATGAGTGCTCAGTAGACTACATTGAACAAGATATTTCATCTTCCCTATCTGGTGTGATGGGATACTCTTTAAGTTCATATGGACTTTTATACTTTTTTCTTGTTCCAACTATAGCACCATTAACCTCCAAGAGAGCTAAATTCATCCTGTTCCTACTTCAGAAATTCTCCATGTGTCCAATGGCCTCCCCCACATAGATTGTATCATACTCCCTCTCAAATGGCACAAAAATGAACCAAAGAAGAAAATCAATAATTTTGTGATAAGGATTGAAAAGGTAATACTAGAAGAAAGGTAAGGTCACTGTGGGTTTGCGTAATCAGGAAGGATTGCCTTGAGGTGTCTGAACTTGAGCTGAGCCTTGAAAATTTGGTTAAATTTGGATAGACAGAGAGGAGGAGGTATTCTAAGCAAAGGGAACAACTTGAACATCAACGAAGTCTGCAGAAACTGAGAATGGAAAAGAAGGACTGATTCTGAGAAACGTTTTCGAAGAAAAGTCAATAGATTTGTGGATATAGCAGATATAGGAGAGGGATAAGTCAAAGGTAAGAAAACTCCACAAACTATCTCTTAGATCTCCATGCCAAAGGTGTCCTCAGACCTCATCTTTGCCTCTTAAAATCTTTATTTCCTTCAAGGTTCAACCCAGGTGCCATGTCCCATGGGGAGTCTTTCCACACTACCTTTTCTACTTCAGTTAATGGTCTCTTTCTTCAATTACTTTATATTTACTCATATGTGTGCATGATGCCATATCTCACAAGTTAAATGCAAATTCCTTTAGTACATGCTTTAGTACTATCTGGATTTTGTTATTGAAGCCCCAGCAACAAACCCAGTGTTTTGGATATGTTTAATACATATTTGTTGAATAAAATTGGTTGACTTCTGTTTGCAACTACATTTGACTCAGCTAGGTGGCTCAGTGGATTGAGAGCCATGCCCAGAGTCTAGAGTTCCTCTGTTCAAACCTGGCCTCAAATACTTCTTAGCTATGTGACCCTGGACAAGTCACTTAATCCCCATTGCCTAGCCTTTGCCAGTCTTCTGTCTTGGAACCAATACTGTGTAAGGTTTTTTTAAAAAAATAAAGATAAGTAACTACATTAGGCTTTAGAACTGACAGTTTAGTAAGGAAGAGGTATCCTATAACCAGAGATGAGAAAAGACTTCCATAGGTCCTCCAGTTCAGCCTCCTACCATCAGATTATTCCACTTGTAACATGTAGGACACTCTAGCTTTTAAAATATGTCCAAAGATGACATTCCATGACTTCCTGCCATCCATGCTTAGTGTTCCATAGTAGCACTGAATTTTTACCAATTGTTTGCTCTGTGTAAAACATTGGACTCCATCACCCTTACTAGTCAAAATGTTACCTGATTTTAACTGAATTTCTTGCTGCCACTTTAAATGGAAAAAAACCATCGGTTTCTTCAGTGATCAATGGCCTCTTAAAATTATTGTTATGCTCTTGTTGGTCAGTCATTTTCAGTCACATCCAATTCTTTGTGGCTCCATTTAAAGTTTTCTTGACAAGGACACTGGAGTTATTTGTCATCTCCTTCACCAGCCCATTTTGAAGATGAGGAAACTGAGGCAAAAAGAGTTAAATCACTTTCCCAGAATCACACTAGCTAGGAAATATCTGCAGTCAGATTTGAACTCAGGAAGCCAAGCATTCTAAACACACTCTGTCACCTAGCTAGGCTATAAGATGGCTATTAAGTTCTTATTTAGCTCTTTCTTCTCCAACCAGGTCCTTTAACCTTTCCTCATGAAGCTCATTGGATTGATACACTAAAAGAAAGAAAAGAAAATTATCTGACAGAGAATTCAACCTCTCCCTAACCCAGAACTCGAGTAGGAAGCGAGGGCTGCTTCTCCTACTTTAATTACATGTAAATTCAGTAGCTTTGGCTTTCTAAGTTGAGTCTCAAGCCAATGACAGGGCAGGTGTTATTTGTTAAACTCCTTGGAAGCTTAGGATGTGCCTGGAGTTCAGGACCTGCGGGTTAGAGCTTGGCTGACTCTTCTATTTCTTCTTTCCTTCAGAATTACTTTGACGAATAAAATGGACATCTTTGAAGGATCCAGGAATCCAGTTCATTGAAGTTCCCCTCACCCAAGCTCCCCCTGGCCCTGAGAATGAGCCCTCTGGGGAGACTCCATGAAGAGAGCTTGACGGGGAGGCATATTCAGTGACCCCCAACAGAAGCCAGTAAAACCGGTTTTGCAGGTAATATCACAAATGAGGCTGTTAACATTACTAACTGACATGTATCTTCTCCCGGGGAGATCGCTGTGGTTTCTGTGTCAAACTGAGACCTGCCTTTGCTGGCTGTATTTTAATGTGTAACATTCAAATTAAGAAAGGTTCAACCAAGCCCCCTCTGGCGGTTTTCCCCACATTCACTCTTTTCTACACTTAGAGTCTGTTTTTGTTGTTTCCAACACCAAGATTAGAGAGGCATGTTGTGTGGAAAACTTGTCTGTCCTAGCTCATGCTGTTTGTGAAGCGTCGAGTCTTGTAGGGCTCGTTGTAAAACTCTTCCTCGCCTCTGATTTGTTCTCCAAAGGCCACATTTTCAGAGTTCGGTCTGAGCCCGAGATTGACAATCTGACACAAAGAATTATCTGATCAGGACAAAATGAATGAAAGGTACAGAAAGTAAATGATGTAAGAACATGAAGGAGAAAGATCACAGCAAGATACTAAGATGTAGAGATAGGACCATGGAGATCGGCTAGAATGGAAATGTCAAACGCACAGCTTAGGAGTCAAGCATGGCCCACAACACTCTGTAGACCAGTGATGGGCAACCTTTTGAACTCAGTGTGTCAAAATTTGCCAAAAAACCGAACCTAACTCAGGTGGTGTGTCACTTCAACAACATAATTTTGTGATATTTATAGTTTAAATAACAAAAAACATAATTGTAATATATAACTATTTAATAAACCAAAATAGAATTGTCGTCTATAGTGCACAGAGTGTCTACACTACACTAGAGCAAATGTTTCATCCTCAGCATGAGGCCCCAGACTTCTCTGTATGCGCCGCGTGTCATGAAAAATGGCTATGACACATGTGTCATAGGTTTGCCATCACCGCTGTAGAGGGAACCAAACCATATTAAAATTTAACTGGGAAATGTTTGACAAAATAACTGAAAATAAAGCATAGATAATATTTAGTTTTCTGTGTCAACATAAAGGCCATGGGGATCTTTATGTACAATCTAGCGGCCCCCATTTCTATTTAAAAAAATAAAACAACCCTTACCTTCTGCTTTAGCATCAATAATAAATATTGGTTCCAAGGCAGAAGAGCACTAAGGGCTAGGCAATTGGGATTAAGTGAGCTACCAAGAGTCACATAGCTAAGAAGTATCTGAGGTCACATTGGACCCAGGACCTCCTGTCTCTAGATGTGATGCTATCCATTGAACCACTTAGCTGCCCTGCCATTATTTCTATTTGAGTTTGATAATATTGATCTAAAGCAACTACTTCATTTTACATATTGCAGGGTTTTTGATAACCCACCTGTAGCAACTCCACAAAAGAAGGTGTGGGCAATGCTTTTCAAAGTGAATGCAATACCTCTCAGGTGTTCTCAAGGACTAACTCACCAAATTTCAACCCTTCAGCTTTGCTACTAGCTTATTACCTTATTAATTTCCTCTCCAGGCACAAAGGCTACCTAAGAGATTAATTATCTCAGAAAATATTTAAACAGACAATTAATTAATTAATTTATCACTTCTAAACTTCCTCTTCATCTCCCCAATAAAACTAGAGTGTCCTTTCCAATAAGTTTTCTCTCCTCTTTGTCTCAAGCCCCAAATTTTTAGGCTTAAACACAAATGTTATTAACTACATAATTTATTCACAATTACAAATAGTACCAAGACTTAAGTAAATATTTCAACAATGTGTTGTCTGTGAGAGGGGGAAAAAACACAGTCCCCTCTGTGTCTTTCAGAAGGGCAGATAGAGGAGGGAGGAAAAATTTGTTTCTAGCCAACTGCTAACCCATTGGAATCACTAGAACAATAGTCAGTAATTTAGTTCTCTTGGAGTGGGGGTAGTTAAAGTCTCTCTGGAGTTCTCCTCAGAAGGTGTCCTTCACAATCTTCTCCCAGAAGGAGTTAACTCTAAGGACTCTCTCAAAGATGACAGTAAGTTGTCTCCAAGTCCCTCACAAACTTGTTCTAAAGTTCCAATTAACTGTACTCTCTCACAGTCCCCTTTTCAATAAGAGTTAACTCTCCAAGCCTCCTCATCAAGATGGTTCTTGGGCCTTAGTGCTTCACATGGATTCCCTCAAATATGAAAGTTAATTGTAAGTCCCCAAGATTCTGCTCCCTCTCTCTGAAAAGTATAATAACAACAATTAACTTTTCTTGGAGGATCTCTTTAACCTCGGATTAAATACTGATTAGGAAACTGAGGCTCAGAAAGAGAAATTATTTAGGATCATGGAGCTGAGAGGGAGTAGCCTCAGAGGTCATTCAGTCCTGTTCTCTCATGTTATACACAATTAAAATAAGTCCCAGGAAATTCAAATGACTTGCCCAAGTTCACAATGTTATTTAGTGAATGGTAGATCCTGAATTCAAGCCAAGGTCTCCCGGCTAGGTCCAATACCTTTTATAGAATACCAAGTGGACCACAATGGTCAAGAAAGGCATCACAGAGCAAATTGATTCACAATTAGCTTTTCTGGCCAAATTATCCTTTCCATGTTCTAAAACAGGTTTGACTGGCTGTCATTGACTTATATGGGTGAATTTAGTGAGCATCTAGGGCATGAATTTCATAAACTCTGAGATTAAGAGATTAGATAATCAGAAATCTAGAAAACTCTATACTTGGCCTTGAGAGCCTTTCTGGTAGGGCTTTCTCTAGGATTAATTTAGTGGCAGAGAAGACAAAAGAAATTCATTATCCTTAAAAAGTCTGAAACCTTTGTTGTGGGAAAAATAAATCAGCATGTTCTTCTGAATCATTCCCTCTCATTAGTTTACCTGTTGTCTCATCTCTGAAAGATATTTTTTAAATCCTTACCTTCTGTCTTAGAATCAATACTAAATATTGGTTCAAAGGCTGAAGAGTGGTAAAGGCTAGGCAACTGAGGTTTTGACTTGCCCAGAGACACACTGCTAGGAAGAATCTGAGGTCATATTTGAACTCGGGACCTCCCATCTCCAGGCCAGGCTCTCTCTCCACTGAGCCACCTAGTTGCCCCTCAGAAAAATTTTGATCCAGACTTATCCCAAGTTGTTGGAGCCTTCTTTTCTGAACTCCTCAAATATCCAATATTTAATCTCTGGACAATCAATATCTTAAGTTGCTACTTAAATGCTACTGAAATTCTTTGGCATCCTGCCTATTCTTCACTTAATTGGGGGGAGGGGGGCAAGGGTTCAGAGATATGACTCCCATTTACCAACCCTGGGCACCCTCTTTTCTCTATTCTTTTCTGTATGTCATATTAGTAAGTGTTTCTTCAACCTTTCTTTTTCTGGGCAGAAAAAATGAGGACCTGATTTCCCAAGTGTGTTAAATACCATATATCCGTTAATCTATTTATCATTGAAGGTATTCTCTCCAGATCTTCTTCTTTTTCTATGATTTGAAAAAGTATATCAGAACTGCCTTTTATGAAGCTAACCATGACCTCATCTGCTCCCTCAAATAGTGTCTTCCTCAAATGATTCCCTGACCCTTCTCTGCAGGGCCTGTGATTATGGTTGCCTAGCTCCTCTCCCCAGTGCCCAGTTAAAGCGAATCATTTGTGGTTCTCAGCAGTCACTGTCAGACCATTCCCCACTGCTGTTTATCCATCCCACAGGTCAGTGACTGTCTCTATTTTCAGCACCGTTAGAAGTTCTTTGCAAGAGATTGGAGTTTTATTCTCCTGTCTACTCAGATTTACTCCTTCTTCAGCTGTCTGGGCATCAGTTTACTATAATTATTGCTAACTATTTCTTTTAAATATGGGTTATTTCCTTTTTTGAGAAGAATTGAGAGAAGGAACAAAAAAAATCTCTGTCGTCTCGGGGTGTTTTCTGACTATAATCTTGCCTTAACTTTCAGTGATTTGTGAAAGTAGCTTAGTTACCCTAGATCTTCTGGTCATGGGATTATAGATTCAGAACTGGAAAGGACCTTAGGAGAGCTAGCATTTCTAGAAAGCTTTACAGTTCACAAAGTGCTTTATATAATCTCATTTGAGTCTTACAGCAACCCTGTGAGGTAAGTGCTATTATTATCCCCAGATAAGGGGATAAGGAAAAGAAAAAAAAATTATAAATACAGATCAGGAAACTGAAGATATTGAGTCACTTGATCACATTCACAGGGCCAGTTGGTACTTGAGTAAGGATTTGAACTGGAGTCTCTCATTTTATAAATGAAGAAAAGGAGGCCAAGAGGAACTAAGTAACCCAACTAAAGAAGGTCACATCGCTAGGAAATAGCCCAATAGCCATCTGAACTCAATTCCTCAGACTGCAAGTCCAGTGATCTTTGCTCCATGCCACAGTGCCTCTCAGTAGAGTCAGTGGCCCTTTTCTACAGGATGTTTGGCTACTTTTCTGCCTTTTTTCATTTGGAGTAATTGGTTCCTTTTTCCTCCTTGGCTTCCTTTCACCAGCCAACTTTCAACATCCCCTTCCCTGGCTGCTCCATCTTTGATGTACAAGAAGTCATATAACTGGTTCTGACACATGATCCATGACACTTATTCTGATCCCCCCCTTCTCCAGATGAAGAGGCCTCCACCTTGGTTTCTTATATGGTTCACTCTGCCTTGGTTCCTCATGGACTTTACTCAGTAGTTCTCGTCAAGCTTACCTAAAAGAACAGGAAATTTTCCAGGATTTAGATGTGAATTACCACCTATTATTTTAACACTAATTACTTAAACACTTCTTCTCCTGGCTAGTGGATTGTTTTGTTGTTTTGCCAGAAGTAAAAACAAAGATCAGAAGAGTGTGGATCTTTTAAATAATAATGATAATAGCTAGTATTTACATGCTTCTTTAAAGTTTGCAAGACACTTTATAAAAAGTATCTCATTTTTTCCCCTCAGTAATCCTGGGAAGTAGATGTTACTGAGACCCCCATTTTACAGAGAAAGAAAACAAGGTAATCATGGTTAATGGGACTTGCTCAGGGTCATACAGATAAGTAAATATCTAAGGCTAGATTTGAACTGAGATTTTCTTGGCACCTGTCCAGTGCCACTTGGCTGTTAGTAATAAAGCATTGAAGTACAGAGCTGGGAAGTTATAATGGGGCAAATATATATGCATATATATATATATATCTAAACACACATATAAATAAATATATATATAGTTAAATATCTATTATATAATAATATACATATAATATATAAATATTGCTATATTTAATATGTAATAATATAATGTATATTTACATAATAAGGAAACATTACGATGAGGATGTTAATGATGATGATGATAGCTTACATTTAGATAGTGCTTTATGGTTCAAATACACTTTTCTTAAAAAACTCTTACCTTCCATCATAGAATCAATATTATATATTGATTCCAAGGGAGAAGAATGGTAAGGGCTAGGCAGTGGAGGTTAAGTGACTTGCCCAGGGTCAAATAGCCAGAAAATGTCTGAGGCTATATTTGAACCCAGGACCTCCCAGGCTCTGGGTCTGATTTTGAGTCTGCTGTGGCACCTAGCTGCCCCTCAAATATAATTTCCCATACATATTTATCTCATTGAATCCTTACTGTCATTCAGTAAGGCAAGTAGTACAAATATGATTATACCTATTTTATAGATAAGGAAGTAGAGATTCAAAGAAGTTAAGTGACTTGAAATAAAATCACAACTATCAAGTCACAGAGCTGGGACTAGAACCCACATCTATTGTCTCCAAGTTGGCCCTCATTTCTCTTCTTTCTACTGTTCTTTAACATCTTATTTTGAATGAAGACCAAAGGCAGCCACAGGGCCAGTGGGAAGACTTGGGGAGCAGAGGAGTGGAGATTGAAGCAGATGGCTAAGTGAACAAGAGAAATGGACCAGGATTTCCTATTTGTCATGTCAGGTCCTGGCAGTTCGTAGAGAAGACCCTAGGTTTAGGTTGAAGTAAACCACTTTCCTAGCAGCTCTTCTACCTAATGGACTTCTGCTGTACTCTGTGATTTCTCCCATTCTGCTAACAACATATGTACCTTTTCCTTTATCTTCTCAAGTGCTCAGTCAACATTCTGTAACATCTTATTTCTTGTGTCAACTCAGAAATCACTGCCCTTCATCTTCATTATAATAAATGTTATTGATGTACATAGTTTCTATACCAGGAGTTCCTCATATCAATGAAATCTCAGGTGCAGACCAACACAGTAGTTGAATCTATTGATTTCAAAGGCCTATTTCTCCTCCTACTCTTCTTCCTTTCTGCTTCTGTATGCCTTTTGCCAACTGAATCAATGGTACTAAGAGAGACTGTTTTCTGGTGCCGGCTCAGGATATTTAGAAATTTAAAAGCATGTCTTAGAATTATGAAGGTTAGGAAATGCTGGACTGGATCCAGGAAGAGAGAGAGACAGAGACAGAGAGAGACAGAATGTGCAGGGATGGCATAGAAAGTGCTCTTTGCTGGCTGTCATTCATGATAGAAAGAAAGACATAAGTACTTTAAGGGTTCTTGTTTATTACTTGTTTTGTTTTTAGAAAAGAGTGCCAGGGGGCAGCTGGGTAGCTCAGTGGATTGAGAGTCAGGCCTAGAGACAGGTCCTAGGTTCAAATCCGGCCTCAGACACTTCCCAGCTGTGTGACCCTGGGAAAGTCATTTGACCCCCATTGCCCACCCTTACTACTCTTCTACTAAGGAGTCAATCACAGAAGTTAAGGGTTTAAAAAACAAGAACAAAAAAGAAAAGAGTGCCAGGGGCAGCTCGGTAGCTCAGTGGATTGAGAGCCAGGCCTAGAGACAGGAGGTCCTAGGTTCAAATCTGGCCTCACACACTTCCAAGCTGTTTGACCCTGGGAAAGTCACTTACCCCCATTGCCTAGCCCTTACCACTCTTCTGTCTTTGGAACCAATACACAGTATTAATTCCAAGACGGAAGGTAAGGGTTTAAAAAAAAAAAAAAGAAAAGAGTGCCTCTAGAAAAAAAAAAAAAAAACAAACAACAGAACAAAACCAAAAATACTTACAGATGTTAAGAAGTGATTAAAGGGCCAAAGAATATTTGAACTCAAAGAA
The DNA here is from genome assembly GCF_016433145.1 of Gracilinanus agilis. Classification (NCBI taxonomy): domain Eukaryota; kingdom Metazoa; phylum Chordata; class Mammalia; order Didelphimorphia; family Didelphidae; genus Gracilinanus; species Gracilinanus agilis. Next base: position 151,175,897 of record NC_058131.1, read on the forward strand.
CTGAAAGATGCAACTTTTATGTAAGCAGGAAGTAGTGAGACCCTGAACAAGAGCAAATGTGGTGGAAATGGGAAGGAAGAGATAGATTTGAGATTTGAGGTGGTAAAATCTATGTGGTGGTATGTCAGATGTTGGTTTAAAAGGTAAGGAAGAAGTTGAAGATAACATATTTTGAAGCTTGGGTAACTCAGAGAATATCAGTACAATTAACATAAAAAGGAAGTTGATGATGAGGAACTGATTTGGAGGGGTGAGAAATGGGGAGATGCCAAATTCAATTTAGGACATACTGAGTTTCAAATATTATTTGAAAACCCAGTTGAAATTATGAGTACGACAATAGAAGATATAGTAACCATATAGATTTGGGAGTTATTCATATCCAGGGTATAGCTAAAGACAATGAAAATCACCAAAAGACAGCCTACAGAGAGAAAACAGTCAAGCAAAAAGTCTTAAGGGAACTCTATTTGGGGACAAAAGTAAGAAGAACAATCAGTAGCAAGAACAAGGAATAGAATCCAAGAAAGAGTTTCAAGAGGGGAAAGGTGACCAAAAGCATCAAGTGCTGCAAAGAAGAGAAGGATGATGACTTGATAAAAAAAAAAGCCTATTGGATACCGTAATAGGAAGATTTTTGATAACTCATGTTCAAGAGACTGGTGGGAAAAGAACTCAGATTGCAAAGGGGTAAGGAAAAGGAAAAGGTGATTACAAAGAAAATGGAGGTGGTTAAGTGTTGCCATTTACTTTCTCCAGAAATTTGGCTATTAAGATAAGGAGAGCTGAGGTTTTACTCAAAGATATGGCAAGATTAAAAGAAGTTGGATAGGAAAGAAATAAAGCTGTTTGTAGGCAAAGGGAATGAAGCCAATCATAAAATATAATACTTGGAGTTATTGGATAATAATTTTAATCTTATATATACTAAGAGGTAGAAAGGTGACAAGATAATGTAGAGAAGTGGAAAGAATGACTATAATATGGTAGATCTAAGCTTTCTGGAAAAGATAATATCAAAGTAAATTATGTGAATATTGGCAGCATCACCTTACTACTATGGTAAATACTACCCTCTCTAACTTCAGTTAGCCATCTTTTTTTTACATTTAATTTTTATTTTATTTTTCCTCAATTACATGTAAATAAGATTTTTAATATCCATTAAAATTTTTTTGAGTTCCAAATTCTTTCCCTCTTTCTCCTCTCCCCTCCTTAAAAAGTCAAGGAATCTAATATTAATTATGCATGTGCAGTCATGCACAATATTTCTATATTAGCTATGTTGCCAAAGAAAAAGCAGACCAGAAAAACAAGACTAATAAAGAAAGTTTAAATAGAATGTTTCAAGCTGTATTCAGATGCCATCAGTTCTTTCTCGATAGGTGAATAGCATTTTTTTATCTTTAAGTCCTTTGGAATTGTTTTGAATCATTGTACTGCTGAAAATAGCTAAATCATTCACAATCCATCATGATACAATATTGCTATTACTGTGTACTATTTTCTCTTGGTTCTGCTCAATTTCTTTTGGATCAGTGTACATAAGTTTTTCAGGTTTTTCTGAAACCATCCTGCACATCATTTCTTATAGTATAAGCATATTGCATCACAATCATATACCACAACTTGTTCAGCCATTCCCCAATTGGTGAACATCCTCTCAATTTCCAGTTCTTTGCAACCACAAAAAGAGCTGCTACACACACACACACACACACACACACACACACACACACACACACACACACACACATATATTTTTTACATATAGGTCCTTTTTATTTTGCTTAAATCTTTTTGGAATACAGACGTAGTAGTGGTATTGCTGGAGCAAGAGTATGCACAGTTAAATCCCTCTGGGCAGAGTTCCAAATTACTCTCCAGAAGAGTTAGATCAGTTCTTGATTCCACCAACATTGCATTAATATCCCTTTTTTTCCACATCTCCTCCAATATTTGTCATTTCCATTTTCTGTTGTATTAGTCAATCTGGTAGATATGAGGTTGCTTTATTTTATATTTCTCTAATTAATAGTAATTTAGAGCAATTTTTTCATATGACTATAGATAGCTTTGATTTGTTCTTCTGAAAACTGCCTCTTCATATCCTTTGACCTTTTATCAATTGGGAAATGACTTGTATTCTTATGAATTGAATCAGTTCTCTAGATTGAGAAATGATAGCCATCTTTTTCTGAAAAAAAAAACTTTGTTCTAAAATTAATGAGATAATTATCAGGAAAAATGTTTTAAGTAACAAGTTGAATTATTATATCTATAAAGGAAGATCATTGCTGCATATAATGAAGAATTGTTTTCATAAGTTGTCCTTTTCCTCTTTGCATATTTAAATGATATTTTTCTTGTTCAATAATTTTAGAATAAAATTAAATGACTTTTTAAAATATAATTAAGTGCTCTTTTGTACAAAATTGCACAAAAAAAAATATTACTACTACCAGCCCCCCAGAAGCATTTGTAGTCTCAGATATAACCTTAGGTTTTTATCTCCAAAAAAAAAAAAGCATCAGTCTACTTTGGAATTTAAAGAACACAAGTGGGGACTCTTGAGCTAATGCTTAGTAAGATAGTCACCCATAGATTTATCCTTTAGAACCCTGGGAATAATAACAGACTTCCTTCTGGGGTACTCAATTAGCCAGTGGCCTTTTAAGTTGAGTTTGAGGTGTTATTTAGGTACTAAATTACCTATTGGGTATTGTGGAATGATTGTACCAGTCATCTCAGATAAAGCAAATCCAAAACATATCTTTTTTCTCCCAAAAAACCAGCTCCTATACTGAACTTCCCAATTTCTGCTGAAGATATCACCCTTCTTCCAGTCTTCCCAGGTTTGTAACCTCAGCATTATTTTTACCTCCATGCTTTCCATATCACTTCTGGAACAAGATCTGTTTGTATTTTAAAGCCCTTTACAACTTGGCTCCAACCTATCTTTCTAAGCTCATGGACTCTACAGTCCAGCCAAACTGCCCTTTTCTCTGTTCCCCCAAAAGTACTCTTTCTTCCTCTCCTTGTCTTTGTATTAGCCATACTCCTTTCCTAGACTACACTCCTTCCTTCCCTCCAACATGGAATCACTAACTCTCTTCAAAATGACATTCAAGTAGCTATTACCCAAATCCTTTCCTAACTTCCCCAACTGGTAATGCTGTCTCTCCTAACTTACTTATTTAACCACCTTGTATTTATTTTGTATCTCTTTTACATATATTTGTTCTGTACATATTTACATTTATCTTCTTCCCCAACAAAATGGAAACTTCTTAAGTGCAAAGACTGTTTCATTTTTTTCTCTTTGTATACCTACCTATTAGCCCAGTGCACATTGTAGACCCATAAGAAGTGACTGCTGGTTGCGTGAATTAGTGAGAAACGTGAGTTAGTGAGATACAAAAGAAGGATGGAGGGATTTTAAATTGTGGCAAGGAAAAAGAATGCTTTAGGAGGAATGAGGAAGAAATAGAGTTAGAAGTTCAAAAGCTATCAGAATTATTGTAGCAAATGATAAATATTAGTTTCTTTGTTGATTTTATTTTTCAAAGAAGAGACTCATTAAGGCCAAAGATGGGGTCTTCTTTCACTTGATCTCACAGATATACAACACATCTATATTTCCCAAAGTAATTAAACAATTTGGAATGAGAATTAATAGGACTTGGATGCTCAGGGGTCTGCCTACTCAACAGTCATTTTATAATTTTCTAAACTTTTTTGTAAATGTTGTATATAAAAATATAAATATTGTAAAAACCTCAGATCCACAGTAACTAGCACTTTGAGGTATTTTAATGCTTTATTTATAATCTTTTTATACCCATCTGTCACTTTCCCTTACCTTACATCTTAAGGTAAGGATTTATCTATCTACCCCACAAACCCTGCTTTTAAACAAAGAATTACATTCAGATAAATAAACCAAAAATAAATCCATTACACCAGCCATCTCTGGCAACAAATGCCTTACTCTGTATTTAAAATCTTCTACCTTTCTACCCAGAGACAGTAAGTATACTTCACTCTCATTCCTCAGAAGTAAGTATGGTTCATTGCACTAATTAGAATTCTAAATTCTTTGTGTTGTTTTCTTTACATTATTGTGATCACTGGATACATTCTCTGGTTCTGCTTACTTTGCTCTGCATCAATGCACAAAAAAGCTGCCAACATTTCTCTGAATTCTATATATCTGTTGGGGATTTTTGGTAGAATAATATTCTATTTTTGTTCATATGCCACAATTTGTTCAGTGATCCTCAGTGGATGAATATTTACTACCCTTCATATTATTTGCTACCATAAAAAGGCACTAATATAAATATTTTTATATATTTGGTACCTTCCTCACTGCACTTGATATCCTTGGAGCATATGCTTAGTAGTTACATCATTGGGAAGAGTCAGTAAACTGTTTTGAAGGGCTTCTATCTTCTATCTTGTCAATCATTCGATATATTTACTAAATGCCTGCTATGTGCCTGGCATTGTGCTAAGCACTGGTTACAAAGAAAGGCAAAAGATAATCTCTGATCTCATGGTCTAGGAGCTCACAGTACAATGGATGCCTCTGTTTTATAAAACACTGGTGAGTCTTAGGAGAATTTTGTGCACAGCTGAGATTCAGGAATTGCAGAATATAAAAATAACTAATGGAATACATAAATACTGGAAAAAATCAGTGGCTTACTCATAAGTGTGGGAACTTCTTCCACTAAGGCAGATTATGGGCTATAACTTTTCTAATTAAATCACAGGGAGTTGCCTGAGACTCTAAAAATTAAATGAAGTGAGGCAGGTAGTAATGGTCAGAAGCAAGACTTGAACTCAGATCTTCCTTATTCCAAGTCCCACAATGAAGCTATTGAATCATAATGCCTCTTAGTCAATGGAAAAGAAAAGGAAATTTATGATGGTTGGTGATATTTAAATTATATCCCAAAAAGATATTGATACTGGAATGGTTTGCCATTTCCTTTTCCAGTTTACTTTTACAGATAAGGAAACCAAGACAAACAGGCTAAATGACTTGCCCATGATCACACCACTAGTGTCTGATTTGAACTCAGGAAGATTCCAACCCCAGTGCTCTGTCTACTGTGCCACCTAGCACCCAAGCTCTGCAACTTATTATAAGCAGTATAGGCTTCAATCATCATTGTCATCTCCTACCCTGTACTCCTCCATACAACCTCGGTTCCCTCATCTGGTAAATGAAGGGATTGAATAAAATTATTTCTGAAGTCCCTTCTAATTCTAAATCCTATGATCCTGAGAGTCTCTATTGCTACAGTTATGCTTGAAGGAAGATGCGTTATGTTATGAGGTTGGGTTATTTGAGTCCAAATGTTCAGACCTAAGGACAAGTGATGAATGATGGAAAGGAAGGGAATCTGGTTCACTTGGTTCTGTTTATATTTCAAGTAGGTATGTTTACATTTAGAGGTATTTGTCCTTGATTTCTCTCTGTGTTTTTACCTCCCAATGTTTTCATTCCATTGTAATCTGCCTGTAGCTTTATATATTAAACTATAGAATACAGGGAAACTCCATTTCCAAGAAGTATGCAAAGAAGTCTTTGGCAATGAAATTAGGTTATACTGTATCATTAGCATTATTAAATAATAATTCTCAAGTCAAATCAAGTCAACCAATGTTTACAGAGTGGGTCCAGGGCCCTCAGCACCTGCTCAGAAGCTATTTTTGGGCCAAATCTTTAGGAAATGACTATGAGTCGTGGCAATATCCACTTGTATTTGCTGAGCTATGGCCACTGGGTAACATACTAGTCATTGGAATACGTTGTTATCCAAAAGTCCATTGGTTGGAATTCCCTAGTATTTTGCCTATGGTGGATTCTTGGTCATAACAGATTTTATGGTAATATGATTCCTCATGACTGTTTGCCACAGTCCTGAGTGCCTTTACTTTGCTAAACATTTTGTGTTTGTATTGACTTAAGAGTGAACTGCTTAATTGAGTTAGATATGTAAAGATAGCCTATTTGATCTGCCTTTAGGGCAGAGTAAACAAAAACCAAACACACAAGGAATGTATTAAAGGACTCCCTGGAACTTTGAAGAAACTCAGATGTTTGGATGGGGTGAACAGTTTGTTGCACAGTGGTTCTGTGTTTATAAATCTCAAGCAGACCACACAGTGCCAAATATCTATGAGAAGTGATTGTCACTCCTCATGCAGTCATTCCCTAAAGGTTGGGCTTTCCAGTCTACTTTCAGTCATCTAAAACTCCCCAACCCTACTTTGTTGTTCTGGATCCTGGAAAGACATCATGGTCTCAGGGAGAGAGTCCTAGGTGTATATTTGGAATGCCTTAATTCAGATCCAGCCCTAATCCTTGCTGGCTTTGTAAATTTGGATAAATGACATCACTGAGCCTCAGTTTCCTTTTTGTAAAATAAGGGTGATAATGACATTTTCACTCCTTAATTTATATGGTTATCTTGAGTAAAATCAAGCACTTCATTTTCAGAGATGGAACCTGTAGTCCTTCAAGCAGATAAGAGAGGCCCCAGGAAGATCAGACTCACAGCAGGTAGCTAGGAACTGAAGGTACTTTTCCCATCACTGGCTGATTACCCTGGGTATTTGCTTGCCCTAATCTTTACCCTGATTGCCTCCATATCCTGGAGCAGATAAGACAAATGACATTTCCATGGCTAGTCCCCCAAACACAAATGTACAACACAAAACAAATCCCCAGACAGCCTTTTGACCCAAAGGACAATGCTAAGAGTTGTAGAGAATTTCTACATGAGCATGAAAACCTCCAGGAACCAATAAGACATTAGCTTACTTTTCTCAAGATCCCTTCATACTCTCAGAAGATTCATCCTCATTTTGAATCCTCTTCCATTGCAGAATAATATTAAACCATCCAGAATTCCAGTGGTTTACTACAAATACCACCTACCTTTATTTAACTTAATTACCATTCTCTCCACTCCCAACCTTAGCCCTTCCAGCTTTTCACTCCTATACCCTTTACTATTCTACTCCTAAAGCAACAGTGTATTTTTATTTTTTATTTATGTTTATATTACATATTGATATATTATACCCACATTTATATATTTTATTTTTCAATATTCCTACAAAGATTCAGAATTCTGGTATACTATTCATTTCCCCATTTTTAAGGTATAGGTATCTAATGATTCTCTGTCTCCTTTTCTGCCACTATTTGCCAACTTTCTAGAAAACTATGTTATTTTTCTTCTTAACCCCCCCCCCCATTTCACTCTTTTCTATATGAAAGGATGGTGCCCCCTATTCTCATTACAGGTGAGGATAAGGATTAAAGCTGTGATTTCAGTAATATAAAGAACTAAGTGAAGAAATTCCCTCTGCCAATATAGGTCAGCACCAGAGTCGTAGAGAGTTACCTAGATCTAACTAAGTGACCCAGGGTAACACAGTAACACTTGTCACAGGCAGGATTTGAATCCAAGTCCTTCCTGATGTCAAAGTCAGCTCTCTATCCATTCTGGCATTCTGCCTCTCTGGAGATGTGCTAGACGCACTTACCTTCATTAGGTCATGTCTTTAAGGTTGGGTTTCCTGGTAATTCTCTAGTTGCTTTCTATTCTTTTGTCACTAGCGATCACTTCTCACCAAAGGTAGGCACTTAGTGCATCTGGTGTAGAAGGCTAGGAATAAATAGTTAGTTCTTCCTTGCATTGGGCCAAAGGAGCTAGCAATGGTATTTGCCATATCAGCACCATTTGCTATTTAGGTATGTTAACTACTAAGAAGAAGCAGTTTTAAACAAAGAATTTTTTTTCCTATAGAATGAAAAGACTAACCATAAAGTAAAAAGGGTTTCTATTCAATAGCAGAGACCTTGAATACAATTTTCAAAACAAAACTAAAAGAAAAAACACCCATTTCTCTTGATTATTATTATTATTTGGGGCTTTAGTTTCAATGAAGAAGCATTATCCTTTTACTAAGATTTTTTTCCCCAAAGAATTGTTGACAATAAACTATGAGATGATGTACAACGTGTACCATCCATTGGTCTATGGAGGCTGATTTGGGTAACTTCTTCTTAGAACACACAATCTGGAATTACCCTTTTGTTTTCAGTTGCCTTACTGTAAGCCAGATGGGACTTAAAACAAAAAAAAAACTTAGTGTAAGGGGAAGCTTGTGTTTACTTTCTACCTCAAGACCTATGCTTATGGTCATTTTGGTTGGTTATTGTATACTTCTAAAATCTCATTTGACTTGATCACTGTCTCCATGAGCCAGTTTACATAAACATGAATCAGCTTAGCTGGGCAATTTTAGAATCATAGAATGTCAGGGTTGAGAGGAACCTCAGTGGGCATATATTCCAGCCCACCCCTGAAAAGGAATTCCATCCTTAAAAGTAATCAATTAATGATCAAACTTTTTTGAGCATTTCCTATGTGTTAGGTACTATACTAGACTCCAAAGTGTGATAATTTCTGCCCTCAAAGAGTTTACATTCTAGTAGAGGGAATAAAGTATTTACAGATAATTTTAAAATTAGAATAGTGATTTCAGGAAGTGGGGCTACTGAAAAACTGGGGAAATCAGGGAAGAACTATTGAAGGAGATGGTGTCTGAGCACAAATGATATAATATTTGAAAAGCACTTAACACTGCCTGGTATGAAGTAGGTACTTAACAAATAAATAAATAAATGAATGAATAAAGAAGCTCTTCTCTTCCCATTAGTTTCTACTTTGATCTGATCCTTGAAAGGCACTAGGGAATTCAAGAGGGGAAAACAAGGAGGGAAAGCATTTCAAACATGAGCATCAGTCTGTGCAAAGGCACAAGTTGGAAATGGAATGTCCTCAACTGGAAACATTATTGACAAGTGACCATTCTCCTTCTACTGAAGTACTTTAGCCAGGAGGAAATCCATTGCTTCTTGTGACAGTTCCTGAGGGTTGGTGCTAATTGTTAGAAATTGTCATTATACCAAGCCTATATCTCCCCATCTGCATCTTCCATTCATTCCCTGCTTCTAGTTCTGCCCTCCAGGGCCAAGCAGAATATTCTTCTTTCACGTTGCTACCCATTAACTACTTGAAAACAGCTCTCAGTCCTTGCCAGTGAGTCTTCAAATAATGAAGGGCAGTTTCCTCACATTTCTACACTGAATAAATGTTTAATGAGCACTTGCAATGTATCAGATACTGTGCTGGTTAACATGCAAAGATAGCTTATTGTCCTCACAAAGCTTACAGTCTAGTAATAGAAGAAAAGAAATGGACGCAAATAATTACAATCTGAGGAATTATATAGGAAAGTGAAATGAAAATCCAGAGGACTGAGAAACAATTTTTGGCTAGAAGAGATGAAGAAATAGGATGGAGAGAACAAGTTAAGCCTTATAAAGGATATTTAATCTGAGTCTTAAATTATAGGTAGGGGTTTGTTAGGTACAGATGTTGAATGGAGAGGAAAAGATCAGCGAGAATTCCAGGATGAAGGGAATTTAAGGGTAAAGATTTTGAAATGGTAAAAAGTAAAATATGTTTAAGGGAAGACAAATAGCTGGATCTGAAAGCATAGCAGATATATAGGAAGCAGTATGAAAAAGGACTAGAAATATAAGTTGAATTTATTGTATTAAGAATCTTGAATATCAAGTAAAGGAATCTGAAATTTATTTAATAGACAATGGAGAGCCACTGAATATTTTTGAGCTTTGGGATAATGTGAACAGAGGTACTGCTTTATTAAGATTAATTTAATATTTACGATAGATTAGAAGTAAATATTAGAGTAAAGTCAGGGAAGCCTAGAGGAGGTTATTGCAATAACAGGCCTTAGCAATAATGGTAGAGATGGCAGGAAGGAAGACATGGGTTCAAGAGATATTATGAAGTTATATTGGCTGGTGACAGGATTTAGAAACTGGACAACTTAGGGAACATGAGATGGGATAAATTTAAAGATAACTCTGAGGGAAGTCAGCTGAAAAACTAGTAGGTTTGGCAAAGAATATGATCATAACTGTGGTCCCGGATGGTTTTTAAAGAGACAACCAAGTGCAAGGTTCCAATAGGCAGTCAGAATTTGGAAAAGAAGTTGAGTTAAGCACAATGGCTTTAGGAATGATTTATGTATAATGAAGCTTTGGTAGTAGGATGAAATTATAGAGGAAGACAATGTTAGAGAAAAAGGTGCAGAGGACAGACTCCTGGGGAACACCAACTTTAAGGGGCTGACGGAAATAGAAAAGAAGCAGATAGAAAAGTAGAAAACAAATGTACTAAAATGTCTCATAAGCCAGAAGTGAAGAATTTCAAGAAGGTAAGAGTGGTCAACACTGCTATATTCTGAAGAGGGATCAAGCAAAGTAAGGATTACTAAGAAACTACTGGATTTAGAAACCAGTAGTTCCCTGGTGACCTTTGGTGGAGATATTTCAGAAGAAAGGAAGAATGTAAAAGTCAGCTTGTAAGTAATCAAGAAATGAATGAGTCTGAAGACAGTAAGTATGGGCCCATCATTTGGACAAGTTTAGAAGCTAGAAAGAAGGGGGCGGAAAGATGGAAATTTGAAAGAAGAGTGTATGACAGGGTCAAAGAGTGACTTCTTTAAGGGTAGAGGGGACTTAAGCATTTTTGTAGGTAGAGGAAAAGTAACTAGTAGAGAAAAAGATTAAAGAAGCAAGAAATAAAAGATGAGGAAAACATGTTTCTCTGACATGAAAGGAAAGAAAAAAGGAATGGATAAAGAAAATAACTTAATCTCCATTAGGCAATTAGGGGATCATTCGTAGCTTTGGAGAGAGTAGTTTGGGTTGTATAATAAAGTCCGAAGCCAATTTCAAAAGGCTTAGAAGAGAATAAGTGAAAAGACGTTTGGAATTATGCAGGGAAATTATTAAATTATTTATCTTTTTTTCCCAGTGAACCTTAAGGAGATGAATGACCGAAGGATTCCATTTATACCCAAAATATCCAAAGCAGAAAGGCTTTGTGGTAGCAAAAAACTGGAATAAAAGTGGGTATCCAATGTTTGAGAAACTATTGAACTAATTGTGGGAGATAATTTGACCAACATATACAATTACTACAATAATTTAAATAAACACCACATAAATGGCAACTGAACTCAGAATATATACAGTGATCAGTATTGAATATAGAGGTCATATAACTAAGGACATCAAATATGGTGGATACTGACAAGTGTGATTGCTGTCTTGATTGCTTTTGCTTGACTGTTTTTATTTTTTATATAGGAGGATCATGAGATAGGTCAGAAGTGGGAGGAAGGATATATAGAAAAAGGATTATGATATAAACAAAGGCATTAATAAACTATAGCAAAATAATCCATGATCACTTCCCAATTACAATAAAGATCTGGGGTAACAGCTAGAGGAACTACAATAAAAATGACAACAATATTAATAGCAATAGTTGGAAGATAGTTCTTTAAGGCTTGCAAGGCATTCTCCATCTTTTGTCTTATTTGAGCTTGGCAACAGTTCTCTAAGGGAGGCTGTACAAATATTATCCAAATATTATAGATCACGATACCAAAATTAAGGAAGGTTGAGTAATATAGTTACAGAGCATCAGAAGTATACGCTGAGGTTTAGACAGAACTTACTCAAAAAATCCTTTCTCTATACCAAAACAGAAAGAATTCCTTCTAGATGGACAAAAGAAAGAGTTAACATGTCCTTGTCTCTTTAGTTCATTGAATAAAATCAACTGTCTCCTGAGCAGTAGCTATATGCCGAGATTTGTCTTAGTACTGACTACTCATTCTTAGATCAGGGCATAAGAGCATATTAAATAACAGATAAGATTTCTTTCAAGTTTCAAGTGAAAAATAAAAATGAAGATCTTTAGGAGGAAGGTTTATTTGGGGTTTTCCAAGCAAGAAGAGAAAGAAAATTTCTATTTGATTTTCTTCATTTCTAGCTATCTCTATGATTTCAAGGATGCCCAAGAATCTTTTTCTGCTTTTATTCAATTCAGGTGCCTTTTATTAAGTGCTAATTCTGCGCAAGGAACTAAGCTAGATGCATAGAAAATAACTAACCACAAACAACAAATAAGACCCCTTTTTCCCAAGAATTTTATATTTTCCTGAGACTATGCAATGTTTACACAAATAAATGTATATATAGAATCTGAGGAAAGAAAGAAAAACCCCTAACAATTAGGGAGATTAAAAAAATGCTTGAATTCTGCTTTTCTCATATTAGAATTTATGAAATTCAGTGGTCATGTTTTATTTCTTTTCCCTCATTGGTTAGACCTCATTTGTTACAAGTGAATGTAGTATATGGTATCAAGACTTGCCAGATTATGAAGTAGCTGCTGTATGCCAGGCGCTGGCATACAAAAATGAAACAAAGAACAGTCCCTTGCTGGAACTGAGATAATGTCTCAGTTTTTAAAAAAAGAAAACCTTATTTAAATGGCAAAACTCCATCTCTTCTTGACCCCTCATTGACAAAGAGTATCTCCAGGCTTTTAAATAATATTAAATTTAGGGACTTACAGCCTATGATTTTATTATTGAATATAATCCCCTCCATGAAAAGGGAATTTTCCAGTTATTTCAACTTCAGATTTGGTTTGTTTTTGTCCAGGCCCACTTACATTCTTTGCTGGCATTTTTGACTAAAACTTCTTGTTTCCCCAAGATACAAAAATTTTCTTGCTGGGGAATATTAAGCACTCAAAGCTTTTTTCTTTTTCTGAAGGAACCTGGTGGCTACTCATAAGCACTGAACATGTAGAATTATGGTCCCTGGCTGAATAGGGAAGGTAAAGAGAGATAGTGACAAAATGGCCATTGTTAATAAGAGGGCAAGAGATCTGACAGTGTTCCAAGTAACTAACTTGCTTGTAAATTTAGCAGGGACTAAGGGAAACTGGAAGCTTCATCACCCTGTAACCCTTGGCCCAGAATCCTGGGATCAAATTTAAGAGCATCTCACAAATCCCACTCTTAGGCTCATTTTTTGCTCTCATTCAGGTTTTCCTAAGAACTTCAGAATTTGCTCTTTTATCCATCATCCAGAGATTCCTGTCAGGCTTAGAATATAACTCATGACCAAGTTTATATGGATGTGTGTAAAAGGTCCTAATTCCCGTGCTTGCACTCAACTCACAATATTGAATTACAGTACAGCCTTTATTTCACCCCATACACAATGAAAAATAATACAAAGGACTTACAGTAGCCCATAAACAGTGGCACAATTTTCATCCCCTCTCCAGCAAATTCTGCCTTCCCCTCAGGGATTCTACGATCCTCCAGACTTACGTACGTGCAGTCATAGCTATATTCTACTCCACACAGGAAACTGTGATTAAAGAAAATAAGTCAAATTCTAAGAGTCCCAAAGGAATTTGGGTAGGGACAACAAAAGCCTCAGATAGTGATTTGTGAAAAGTCTCCAAAATTGAATTCAGTCTATGAAAACTTAAATCTTGGGGTCTGAGCCATAGATTACACAACTCTCTGCTTGTTGTTATTACTTCATATCAATTGTAGTTATTTGTTTAAATGCATCCCTCCGACAGAATTCTAGTTCCTTAGAGGCACTCGCTGCCGTAATTTCATCTTTAAATGCCAGCGTTTGGCAAATAGCTGTTGATAAATGTTTGTGGGATTAAATTGAATTGACGATCTGTTTCTTCAAATATGACAACTATGAGACTTGTTGCTCAATTGTTCATTCACATCCAACTCTTCATGACCCCATGGACCATGTCTTCCACCATCTCTTGAAGTCTGTCTTGTTTCCATGACACTATCTAAGGGACCCAAAAGAGAAGGAAAAAAAAATCAGAACAATGGCAAAGACATTTAGGAAATTCCTGTTTAAGTGAAGCTAGTTTGTGCCTCATTTATCAACATTCTCTACCAAGATCCCAATAGGCTAAGTCCCAGAAATCTCCTGGGGATATTATTTCTTGCGTCCTTGCGAAGGTATTCCTACCCCAAGTTTGATCGACAAAGCAAGACCTTGTAGGATTCCAATGACTGGAAGTTGACTGGGCTGAGCATGTTCTATTTGAAGTCACCATATTTATAGCTCTGATGTCAGCCCAGAGACTTTATATCATCTCCCACTGAAATATGTGTGTCCAGCAACATCGTAGCCAAGAATAAATAACAGGGAACTGTGTGAGTTATGGACTGGGAAGCTATAATTTCATTCAGAGGCTCTCGTGATATTATGAGACATCAGAGTAAAGCTCATGTTGTCACTGGGAGGGACCCCTGAGTTGAATTACAACCTGGCCATACTACTTTTGCCTGTTTTCTCTTTTTGTTTCCTGAGTCAATCTGATCACTATCTTAAGGTATTTGACTACCCTCCCTCATTCAGTGCCTTTTCTCATGTTGGCTGGACAAACAGATAGTTCTGAGTGTTCGGTGGCAGGCTGTCCTGAGAAGAATTGTGGGGGGGAAATGTGCATAGTGGCCCTGGTTCTCTTGTAAAAGATCTCACCCTTCTCCCGCTGCATCTTCATTATAAATAAAATATCTACTAACACCGAAGGAGGACTAGAAATATAATTATAGAATTAATACCACCCACAGCAAAACTCTGACTTTTTTGTTTGAAGAATTGAATTTGCTAGTTATTTATTAAACACCAACTGTATGCCAAGCCCGGTCCTGGCCGTTGGATATATGAAGATAAAACCAAAACTGAATAATCTTCATTGCAAACAATAAATAAAATAATGACTAACATCTAGGTAAAAACTGAAAAATTGACACTACGTTTTGTTGTTGTTTGTTTTGTTGTTTTTTTTTTTTACTAGACTTGCAACTTCATGGGTGTAGGGAAATTCTGCAAAGGAACTTTCCCTCTAAATACAGAACCTCACCTTTTGCTGCAGCTTATTGAAAGGGACTTGGGGCACTGAGAAGTTTAATAATTTGCCCAGGGTCAGTCTGTGGCAGAGGTTAGCCTCGAACCCAGGTCTTCCTGACTCAAATTCTGACTTTACCTTGCTGCCTCTCCTTGATAATGTGTGTGTGTGTGTGTGTGTGTGTGTGTGTACACAGACATAACACACACATACATAAATATGATCAGAGGCAACACAAAGATATATAAATATGGATACACATAGACATATAAATAAAACTTTAACAATATAACAACCATAACAACCCATCTGATCTGTCTCCTTTGAATCTCATTTCTGTCTGTGAATTTGCATTCAGGCTCTGTTCTTATCTAATCATTATAAAAATGATGATAATAATAATGTTTCTATAACAATCACATGTGGCAGATCCCATGCTAAGCACTTTATAGTTATCTCATTTGATCAAATCCTGGAAGGTGGGTGCTATATCATCATCCCCATTTTTCAGATGAGTTGCCCAAGGTCACAGCTAGTAAGGTTCTGAGGTAGGATTTGAACTCAGGGTTTCCTGTCCCGATGTAAAAGATGTAAAATCGTCTAATCCTGCCCTTTTGCTTGGTATCACTTCCTAGAAGTCCTTACGTATTTCCCTGAATTTTTCATAATTATATATTTTTTTAAGTTGTGGCAGCACAGAATAGTGAATAGTGCTGACTTTGGAATCAGGACAGCCTGGGTTCTAGTCCCATCTCTGACACTTACCAAGTATTAGTCAATTCATCTCTCTTTGCCCCAAGCTAGTCTTTAAGACTCACATATACTAAGTGACAGGCTTAGTGGACAGGCTGTGACAAGGCAAAGACAGTTATAGTCTGCCAAAGTTTGTTTCCACCTCTCATAACATCATAGCTCCTCTGTATATTTACTAATAACATTTAATTGTATTGATACAGCCCATTTTATTCAGTCATTCCTCAATGGTTAAACCCATAGATCATTTCCTCTACAGAGTCATCATAAATAAAGCAGCTATGGATGTTACGGGGCAGGGAGTGTGTGCACTGGAGAGAATGTGGAACAGGAAAACATGAGTTCAAGTCCTGCCTAAGAAACTTACTACCTGTGTGATCCTGGGCAAGTAGATGACTTCTCTCAATCTCGGTTATCTCATCTGTAAATTGGGTATCAACTCTACAGCATGGTGCAAAGATCAAATGTAAAAACACTTTATGACCCTTAAGGGTGGTATGTAAACACTGGCTATTAATATTGGGGTTTTTTTAATGAATATGTTTGTTACATTAACATTAAAATTCCGGGGCAGCTGGGTAGCTCAGTGGATTGAGAGTCAGGCCTAGAGACGGGAGGTCCTAGGTTCAAATCCGGCCTCAGACACTTCCCAGCTGTGTGACCCTGGGCAAGTCACTTGACCCCCATTGCCCACCCTTACCACTCTTCCACCTATGAGCCAATACACAGAAGTTAAGGGTTTAAAAAAAAAAAGTGTAAAGGGGGCAGCTGGGTAGCTCAGTGGATTGAGAGCCAAGCCTAGAGACGGGAGGTCCTAGGTTCAAATCTGGCCTCAGCCTCTTGCCAGCTGTGTGACCCTGGGCAAGTCACTTGACCCTCATTGCCCACCCTTACCACTCTTCTGCCCTGGAGCCAATACACAGTACTGACTCCAAGATGGAAGGTAAGGGTTTAAAAAAAAAAAATTAAAAAAAATTTCCCAGGTATCTCCCACCCTCCCTTCCCCCTTCACACTAGAAAAGGCATCATTTTACAAAAAGATATACGTGTATATATAAAACTATGCCATTTTTGCTTCCAGTTATTGGCTCTTTCTTCGGGGGGTGGACATGAATCTTTCTTTAAACAACATTTCTGTTGCTATATAGGAAGGTCTCTTGGATCTGCTCATTTCACTCTTCATAATTTTAAATAGGTCTTTCCAAGTTTTTCTAACATTAACCTGCCCATCATTTTTGTGGTGCCAGGAGTATTGCGCCACAATCATATGCCACAACTAGCCATTCCCCAACTGATGGGCATCCCCTCAGTTTCCAATTCTTTGCCGTTATTGTGTAAGTATATTTTTTCTTACTTTTAATAATATTGATAGGACATGATCCTATAAGAAAATCACAGGACCAACACATGCAAGTTTTGTGCTTCTTGCCTATTGCCAGATTACCCTACAAAAAGATTGTGCAAATTTACAATTCTAGCCTTTTTCCTCCCAATATCAACACTATTGAAATGTATCTTTTCATGCTAGTGAGGTGGCACCTCAGAGCTAAGTTTTCATTTTGATATCTCTGTTTAGAGTCAGAGTAAGTTTTCAAGCAATTCCATTATTAACAATTTACATTTTCTCTGTAGGAAATTACCAGCTTTTTTGCTCTGACCCTTTATCCACTGGACAATGAGGTTTATTCTTTTCAATTTGAATTAGCTCCATGTAGATTCTGATAGATTTTTATCATGTAAATACAACAAAAAGAATATTTTTCATTCTGTTTCTTTTCTTATCACGAATGCATTGCCTTTTGTTATACAATAGTTTTATTTTTATGCAAGCCAATCTGTTTTGATACAATCAACTTCTTACTAGCTGAGATGACATTCTTCAATTCACAATTGACAAATATTGTTCTGGCCTTCCTACTTTTCTTTTTTTTAACATTTAGACCATTGAGACTATTGAAATTCACTATTATATGGTATAAGGCATGTATAGAATTTTTAAAAAAGGTTTATATTTTTATATTTTATTTTATATTTTATTTTTATATTTTATAAATATTATATAACATTAATAAAATATATTATATTTTATATTCATATTTTTATATTTTTATTTATACTTATTATTGTATGTTGTATATATAATATTTTTGTAGTAATACTATCCAATTTAATTTTCCTAATAATAACTATTTCCTCAATATTTTATACCTTTAAGTTTCTCCAACATCAATCTCTTAGAAATTTTGATTCCATGAATGACTCGT
>NC_058131.1:151193919-151208942 GCF_016433145.1 Gracilinanus agilis
CATATTTTTATATTTTTATACTTATTATTGTATGTTGTGTATATAATATTTTTGTAGTAATACTATCCAATTTAATTTTCCTAATAATAACTATTTCCTCAATATTTTATACCTTTAAGTTTCTCCAACATCAATCTCTTAGAAATTTTGATTCCATGAATGACTCGTTTAATTTTCTTTGGTAATTATGATAAGCAATTGAAATAAACATTTTATTCTTCCCTCCATTGCTTTTTTAATTTTTTTTTGCATTTAAACCCCTGATCTAATTAGAATTTATTGGAGTATATGTCCCCTTTTCTTGGGACAGTGACTATTGGTTGTAGATGTAAGGGTCTTTATTTGGCTTTAACTATGATAAATGTCACAGAAGTTTCTGTAATCACCTAGACAAGCACTGATGCCATAGAACTCATGCTATCCATTTCCGCAGCGCACTCATTCTGATTAACTCCAACAACTATGAGCCAGACAAGCAATCCACTAGGGCTTCAACACAGGTCCAAATCTCTGTGATTTTTGGACAGGCTAGGCTCTGACCAGTCCAGGGATTCAATACACCAAAAGACATGCAGTAAAATACTTGTGATAAGAGATTTTAAAAAGATAAAGTCATTAAAAATAGACACTGCTCCCTTCTCTATCTACATTGCCAGGACAGCAAGATTGGATCAAAAAGATATCCAACAGCAGAAATTCTGCCAAATCTCAGGAGCACCAATTCCCCATGGCCCAGGCTTTTTATGTTTCTAGTTCTCCAGACCAACTGAATCCCATGGACAGCATCGTCTTCTCCTTAAATGATAAGGATTCCAAGCTACATAAAATGAATGCCATTAATCAGGATTTTTATAGCTCCTCTACATTCTCGTCTATTTTTCTGTGTAAATATTTTAATCCAGTTTTCAAATTCAAGAGAGTCCAGGGATGACCAACTAGGTGATACAGTGGATAGAAGTCTGGGCGTGGAGTCAGAAAGAGCCATCTTCCCAAGTTCAAAACTGGTCTTACACACTAGCTGTATGGCCCTGGTCAAGTCACTTTCCCGTTTGCCTTAGTTTCCTCATCTATTAAATGAGTTGGAGAAGGAAATGGCAAACCACTCCATTGTCTTTGCCAAAAAAAAAAAATCAAATAGGATCACAAAGAGTTGGACACAACTGAAAAATGGCTGAACAACAACAATCCAGTGACATTTAGGCAGACGCTACTTTAAGTAGCTCTATATGTTTATTTGGGCAGTACCGACAATTTTACTACATTGTTTTGACCTGAGTGCAGAAAAGATCATTCCATATGTCCTCTTGCTATTTTTATCCTATCTAAGTTGTTTTTGGAGTTATCTGCTAGTATATCTCATGTGTATCTTACTAAATTATTGGCTAAATATTTAGCATAATCTTAATATAAGTGGAATTCTATCAATCTTTAATTGTTTTAGAGGTATAGTAATAATGATAGCTAACATTTATACAGCACTTACCAAGTGACAGCCACTATGCTAACTATTAATAATAATTAGAATTATCTCATTTGATCCTGAGAATATCATCCATTATTGGCATTAGTATTACAGCAACTCTGAGAAGTAGATAATTGTTATCCCCATTTTACAGATGAGGAAACTGAGGTAAATAGTAAATGCCTTACCTAGAACCACAAAACTAGTAAATACCTGAGACCAGATTTAAATGCAGGTCTTCCTAACTCTAAACATGGCATTTTATTTGCTATACCATCTACCTCCAGCTTATTATTTTAAAATTTTATTAAAATTTTTTCCCAAGGTTACATGATTCTTTTTGTTTCCCTCCCATCTTCCCTTCCTCCTCGTGGAGTTAACAAGCAATTTCATTGGGTTATACCTATATTATCATTTGAATTTTTTACATAATATTCATTTTTGTAATGAAGTAATCTTTTAAAACCAAAACCCCAAATCATATACCCATACAAACAAGTGATAAATCATATGTTTTCCTCTTAATTTCTCCTCTCACAATTCTTTCTCTAGATGTGAATAGCATTCTTTCTCATAAGTCCTTCAGGTTTGTGCTGGATCATTGCATTGCTTTTAGTAGCAAAGTCTATTAACTTGGTGCATCCCACAGTGTTTCAGTTACTGTGTACAATGTTCTGGTTCTGCTCATTTCACTCCGCATCCTTTCACGTAGATCACTCCAGCTCTTTTTTAAATCATCAGATTCATCATCCTTTATAGCACAATAGTATTCCATGACCATCATATGCCACAATTTATTCTGCCATTCCCCAGTTGAGGGACATCCCTTCATTTTCCAATTTTTTGCCACCACAAAAAAAACGCAGCTAGAAATATTTTTGTACAAACAGAACGCCAGTTGATTTTTGAGGAGAGTAGGTTGTATTATTTATCATTACTTTCATCTCCTTGTCCACTGTCAAAAAAGCACAGTCTTATGCATTTGGGCCAGTGGAAACAGAACCGCCCTATGCCTCTCCTAAATACTTCCGCAACTTTACATTGACTGCCATTGATCTTTATCACAACTGGAACTCGGCCCCAGGACCTTTTCATCTTTTCCCACACACACCTTTTGACCCTGTTTATTTTTAATACATTTTGTCTAGAGATGTATTAATAGACACTATCTTAGAATTCACCAGTTTGATGATACTTTTGAAATGAGATTTGGGACTTCTGAAAGTAGAAGCTAGAAGAAATTACATCTTGTACATCATTCATTCAAAGGGCTGTAAGCTCCTTTCTGGCTACTAGATCCTCAAACTGGCTTCCTCTAGGAAATTAGCAGCTGATCATTAGAAGATAGTGATGGTGAATAGAACTGATGGGCTCCAAAAGACAACTAGGAGTTGACTGGTGTGATGGAGGGGTGCATCTGCTGAGGCTGGCTCAGTGCTTTTCTTTGTTTGTCATCTCCCCATAAGAGATTACTAGCTCATGGTCCCTAATAACGGTCTGCTTGCTCCTGCTTCCACCCAATTTTCTCCTCCATTCTAGGAGGAAGAGACAGAAATTGGTCCCTCTCAATTGGTAGTCAAAAGTGATCAATGAGTACATTTTCTCCCTGATGGTACTTTTTTTTGCATTCTTAAGTACTTTCAGATTTCCTGATAAACGTATAAGGTCTAAATCCTGGTTGGTTGCTTAAATACTGGGCAAAGGCTGAGAACTGGAGAAAAGGACATCTGATCCTTCAAGAGAGACAGAAAATAGTATTCCTTCTATAGAATTAATTCATTCAAAGTTGGCAAATTCTGGGAGCAATGGCACTAGGAGGTTGGCCATCATACCCCTGAGTTGTTTAGGTACAATTTATCATGGCTGACCACAAGCTGAGAACTCTCTCCATACCTGAATAGGTACATAGATCACATCTCTACCTCATCTCCCCATGTAACCTGATCTCATTCCAGATTTGTTATTTCTTCTACTTTTCATGCTACCAAAGTGGGAGACTTGATGTACTTTACATATTGGGAGCTTGTGCAAGTGTCTCCCTCCTAGGGCAAATAATAATTCTGACAAATGTTTATTTATATATATTCATATATTTTATTCATATATATGAGTATATATACAAGTATAGTTACATATAATATCTATAAATATATAAAAATATTTGGAGGATAATTTACATTAGCAAGAAAGTGTTCTAAAAGACAAGCCCAGCAGAAAAATAACAAATGTTTCTGTATATCACACGATAAAATGATTTTTGAAGAAATACTATTTATTATAACACATACATACTGCAGAGGCAGCTGTGGCTAGTGGTAAAGAGCACTGGGTACAGACAGCTGGGTAGCACAGTGGATAGACCTCCAGGCTTGAAGTCAGGAGGACCTGGGTTCAGATTTGGCCTCAGACACATTCCGACTGGGCTTAGAGTCAAGAAGAGCTGAGTTCAAATCCAGTTTCAGCTTCTCCTTGGCTGGTGACACTGGGTAAATCATTTAACCTCTCTGATTGCTTAACCAAAAGATCCACCAGAGAGGGAAACTGTAAATCACTCCAGTATCCTTGCCAAGAAAACCCCATGAATAGCAGTGGTCCATGGGGTCATGAAGAGTCAGCCATGGCTGAATGACTGAACAAGAACAATATACCATATATAATTTCCATTCACAGATGCTGTATATTAATTCAATTCAGTAAGCATTTATTAAGCCCTTCCTATATACACACAAATTAGACAATCAGGTCACCCTAGCCACTTATTTTCTAATGTTTATTAGTCTAATATCTTTTTTTTCATACTTTATTACTAAATCTAATGAAACAATGTTAGCTAGAATGAAGGAGTAGATAATCCTGAATTGTGTCTTTTTTGAGAGCAGCTTTAATATTTCTCTCTTGCAAATAATATTAGTGTTATTGTTTTAAAATAGATACTTTTATGTCTTGTAAGGAAGACTTGCTACTGTTTTTCTGAATTCATTTCAATTCAATAAGAAATCCCTGAGCCATTACTATGGGCAATGTGCCACTAGTCTACTGTGTCACCTGCTGCCATTGGAGGCTTTTCCCAGACTCTCTGTTACCTTTACAATCAATGCCTCAATCAGTGCTTAAGTGTGGTTAGATTACTTTGTTAGAATTATAGGAAATAATTTGTGTGAATTTTAAGAGAATAGACTCCCAAGCAAGAGTCGTGTTTGTAACCAGATTAAGAATGTCATTCATCCCAGGGTAGTACCGGAATCATAGTCTTAAGTGTGTGTTACTATATTAATCAGAAGTTTGTTGGTATATACCCTAAGTGTGTGATTTTACATTATACTAGTCTTGATATTAAACAGAATCATGGTGGGGAGAGAGCTGTAACTGGGCTGCCTGACCAACTTGGGTGGCCAAACCAGCTGGGCGGCCAGACCAGGTTGCCCAAGAAGTCCTCCAGAAGAAATAGGGGTTACAGGCAAATATGAAACTATAAAAGGTGCATATTTTGCAACTCGGGGTCTCCAGATCTCTCTTGTGTTTTTTTTTTTGCCCATTATAAAACCAGATCTTTGTCCAAAAGATTTGTCAGTCTTGTAAGATTTAAATTTAGTGGTTGGACTTAAATTATGTGAAATAATGTGGTTGGCTGGAGTTATTATATCTCAAGTCAGAAGTTTATTTATAAAAGTAGAGTAGGAAACAATAAGGTAGAGAAATGTGAGAGAGGTTAGAGAAAATACCTATACTAGTCCTCAGCCAGGAGGGCCAGTAGTGAGTAACTATCAGCCTCCTCTAAGATGGAAGCTAGTTTCTTAGGAAACTAGAAAAATAGTCAGCCCTTTTCACTCATCCAACTAGGTAATCCAGGAGTCAGAATCCAAGCTTGATGCCTCCATCTAGGCTGCATTCTAAGCCAATGAAGTTCCCTCAAAGACTATCTCCAGGAGATATTCTTCACTAGAGTCACCTTCACCAGACTGATTCCTCAGGGATTTTCATGGCTTTTATGGTGGTTTCCTGCCCCTGCCCCTTTTCATGGGGCTAATCACAGTTTCCAAATTGTCTGAGTTCTCGCCTTTGGAACCACACCTTTCTGAGTGTGTGAACTCTTAAGTTTCTGACTTGTTCTTACCTAGCATCAAGTAAGGTGTGAACTCACTAAGTGGTTTGTGAGCTCCTCCACCTAGTTCAAGTTTGTGTTGATTCAATCAAAAGGTAGGCAAAAGAGAGCTAATCTTGTCCTCACAATCTAGTGAGGTACTAAGTAGGGGTACTTAAGTTACTGTCAAATTTTTAACTTTAACTTAGGCAAAGAGAACCAAGGATTCCCTTTTCACAAGTGTGAACTCAAAGAGAACCAAGAATTCCCTTTCACAGTCTCTTTTCTTTCACCCAAGATACCAAAGATGCAAAAGACAAAAACAAACCCCCCCCCAAAAAAAACCACCCCATCTATGTTATTCCTCTAATTAGAATGGAAGCTTCTTGAAGGCAGGCACTGTTCTTTATTTTTTTGGGGGGTGGGGCATCTTCAGTGCTTAGTCTAGTGCCTAGAACACAACAAGAACTTATTCAGTGCTTTTTAACTCATTGACTTTCCTCTTTCTTGACAGAATCATCAAACTTTCCTGAAGGTTATTATTCAATATGATTCATTATTATCTCATTCCCATTATAATTATTACTTGGCCCTAATACATATTTTAAAACATACTATTTTATTTCACAATGTTTTATTTTAAAAGATTTCCACTCATGCTCATTTTTGAGTTTACCCTTACTAATATTTTTCACCGGGAATCAAAACAATATTTACCTAATAAAAAAATATATCTTATTTTTCTATTTTAGAAAATCTGTGTAACACACTGTGTCTTAGATGGTTTGGGTAATTAGCTTGAGAACATATTTGTTCCTATCTCCTTTTTGGGGGGGCAGTTCATTAATGATCTGTCTAATTTTTCCTTATGAGATTGATCTATTTAACTTGTCTATGCCCTTTTTCACCCATCTCAGCACTATGGACTCCTTCCTAAAACTATATATCCAGTTTTTAAGGGCTCTTAAAGTAATTAACAAAAATCTGCCATAATCCCTAAAAGTGCTTTTATTTTCTTTTGCAATAGAGGTAATCTTTCCTTTCTCATGAAACAAATATTATTAAATCTTTTCCCTATACTGAGCACTGTACTAAGTTTTAGGGCTACAAAGAAAGAAAAAAAAACACCATAATCCCTGCTTTCAAAGAGTTTATGTTTTAACAGGCAAGTACAAAGAAAATAACTATGTAATGGAAGATAAGTTTGAAGAGAAGGCACTGGGGGATAAAGGTAGGGGAGAATCTGGGAAAGATCTCCTATGACAGGTAAAAAAGTAGATAGAATACCAAGTCTGAAGTCAAGAAAATCTGAGTTCAAACCTAGTCTAGACCTTTTCCAGCTGTGTCCCTAGGCAAGTCATTTAATCTCTATTTGCCTCAATTTCTACATCTATAAAATAAAGATAATAGCACCTGCCTCCCAGAGTCGTGAAAATCAAATAATAGAATAATTCTAAGTCTTTTATACCTAGCACATAGTATATCATATATAAATACTAGTGATGATAATGATAATGATGACAATGGAAAGTGGGATTTGAACTGAGTCTTGAAGAAATCCAAGGATGCTAGGAGAGACCATTGAAGGGGTAAAGCATTCCAGGGATGAGGACATGGAGTAGTAAGATAGAGAGTTCATAGGAGACAGAAGAGATACCTGTATTTTTGTATGATAGGATACAGGAGAGCAAAGTATAAGAAGGCTGAAAAGGTGGGAAAGGAGCCAGGTTGTAAAGAGTTTTAAATGCCAGATAATTTTATATATGATCCAAGAAGTAATAGGTGGCCACCGAAATATTGAATGAGGGGCAGATGACATGATTAAACATGTTTTGGGAATTTCATTTTAATAGCTGAGTAAAAAATGAAGTGGAGTGGAAAAAGATATACGGCAGGGAAAACCATCACAAGGTAATTGAGAAGTGATGAGAGTCCTACTAGGGTTGTGGTTATATGAGTAGAAAGAAGGGTATGTATATGAGAAATGCTGGAATGAGAAGATTTAATGCAAATTTGAATATATGAGACCAGTAAGAGCTAAGAGTTGACGATGGCAAAGAGATTGTGTGCCTCTGAAGGGAATAGAAGTTAGAAAGAGAGGAGGGTTAAGGGGTGGGAAGGAAGAGCAATGGGTTTTTTTGTTTTGGAAATTTTTGAGTGTGAGGTACCTACAGGATAACCTAATTCAAGATATCAAAATAAAGTCAATGATCCAGGATTATAGCTCAAAAGAGATTTGGGCTGATCATATAGACTTGGGAATCATGGGCATAGAGAAAATAGTTGAACCCATGGCAGCTTATGAAGTCACCCAACTAAACACTACAAAGAAATAAGGGAAAATGCCCCAAGACTATACTTTTGGAGACCACAGTGGTTAGTGGCCATGATCTGAATAAAGATCCAATAAAAGAGATAGAAAAGGAATAGTCAGTCAAGTAGGAGGAGAACCTGGAGAGAGCAATATCATGAAAAGATATGTATACAAGAGAATATCCAGAAGGAAAGGGCAATTAATCTTTTCAAATTTTGCATGAAATCAAATTAGGAAGAAAATACATGATTTCCAGGTACTTACTATGTGTCAGGTACTGTTAAGCACTTTATAAATATTACCTAATTTAATCTTCACAGCAATCCTGAGAGGTAAGTGCTATTATTATCTTCATTTTATGATTGAGGAACCTGGAGCTAATTGAGGTTAAGTGACCTGCCCATGATAGCATAGCTGATAAATATCTTGGGTGCCATTTTGAATTCAGATCTTCCAGACACCAAGCCCAATGCTCTATCCACTGTGCCACTTAGCTTTGAATAATGATTAATAATGTAACATTAGATTTGGCAATTAAGAGATCATTAAGTTTTCTATTTCCTCTTACAAATGAAATTTGCTAAATCTAATCAGTTTTAGTGGGTTTAAAATTCACATTTTGATTTCCTTTATTATTTCAACTATTATTTTGTTCTATATGCTTTACTAATTTCTTGTAATCTAAATTTTTATATTTTATTTTAGAGTGTCAACTTTGGTTTTTGTCTACAAAATGTCCATATGAGAAGTTTTTTTCCTCCGTTTTAGTGTAAGCATTCAACTCTGTACGTTATATCTGATTTTGATATATGGTGTTCATATTTGTCTTTTTGGTAATCTGTTGTTCTATATTTAATTTCTTCTTTGATCCAGATAATTCCTGTGTAGTCTTACAACTTTGACCATGTTATCTATCATTCCTATTTCATTATGTAGTAAGAGAAGTATATAAAATCTCTGCCTTTCTAAATTTATCTGGGACACTCTTTGATGAAAATTATGTCCAAATTTTATAAATCTTGCATTTGTACTTGACAAATGATATTTTCCTTGCTTTTTAAATTAAATTCTTTCTGTGTATCTCTTCAATCCAATCAATACTATGTTCAAGTCTGCAACTTTTTGAAAATTCATCCTTTTTGAAATGTATATATTAGAAAATTGTAGCCCTATAATTACTAATACTTTTTGCATAAGATTGTGATCATTTTCTTTCTGAATTCAAATACTCTTTTACTTGGTTCTTAAATTTTCAACCATGATAGGCCTTCCTTTTCATTTTCTTTCCCTTTGCTGGTGCGTTTAAGCATGACATCATTTCCTTGTTTATGTTTCACTTAACACTACATGATTTGAAACTGGATTTGGAGTCAGAATACTTACATTTATGTCCTATCTCTGCTACTTGCTGCTTCTATTAACTTGAGCATGTTACTCTACTGTTCTGAATCTCAATAGAATTAGATGAATTAGGCTAGAAAAAAATTAAGGTTTCTTCCAGTTCTGAATTTTTCCATTCTATGAACTGTATATAATTAGAACCAAAATAATCCCAGATTTCCTTGAATTGTATCATGATAATTGTTATTCTAACCTTTCCATTTAAATCTATGTACATCTTTACATTATATGTGTATGTATGTGTAGAAGTGGGTGTGTCCCACAAATGGCAATTTGTTAGCTTCTAGTTTTTAATCTCTTCTATAATGCTTTTCCTTTTTATGGGAAAGTTCAATGCATTTACTCTTAAGAGAACAATTGATAGGGTTTTATTCATTAAATCACTATCCTTTATTAAATTATTCCTTTATTTGTCAAAAGGAAATATAAATGTGTTTTTATTTCAGTATTTCTATTAGAAAAAAACGATATTCAACAAAATTCTTTTGTTTTGTTACTAATTCATTATCTCTGATTTTGCTCTCCCTTTTATAAGTATCTCTAAGTTTTCTATCCCCCCAAACCACCTTCATCAAAGGTAGTTTTTCCTTGAGGCTGCTATACCTCTCCCCTTTCCAATTTTTTTATCTGAATTTTTTTCTTTGTTTATCTGAAATGCCTCTTTAATTATATGCTCAAATTTCTACTATTTCTCTCCCTTATCTGCCTCTCCTACTCTTTTTCAGGTCCCATTGTATCATTCAGTAATCTAGCCAATACAATAGGGTGATTATTTTTTATCAGAGACTCTTACATTAAGATAACTAGATAATCACAGTTGAAAAGTGTCTTTTGTTCTAAAGTACTCAACTCACCCAGGCATTTCTCTAGCATAGTTCCCAAGACTCTTTTGAAGTAGATGGGTGTTTTTCTCCATGGATTCTTTGATTAAGTAAAAAATCTATCTCTTGCTTTCTGAACAGACTGCTTAGGAAACTGTTGGGAAGCTGATTCTGGGATCAAGGCCGAATTTTTACTCAAACACACACACACACACACACACACACATTTTCACATATTTACATTTATAATGTGACAATTCCAGATATTTCTAATTTTTGTAGAAACTACAGACCAGGCAATTTTTGTAGAAAATGCTATTATGACACAAATCCATCTTTTTTTTTTAATGTGATTCCTTTTCTTCTTTCATTCTAATAATTTGGATTTGTAACTGCAGCCTTGAAGCTTGATGATGATGTGCTCTGATAATTGGAATTTTAAGTTTCTCCTTAATTATGGTTTTGCATAATCTATCTCATTTGCAGAATATTGTTGTGATGGTGATGGTGATCATGGTTGTTTTGTAATTCTGGAAATGTTCTTAAACAGTTTCATGATATATGCTAATTTATTTTCTTGTTTGATTTTTTTTCTGGAACCCTGATAACTTTCTCTTTGTCTTGTATTCTGAATATATCGCTTTCATCTGCACAACTTCCATTTTTCTCCCAATTTATTTTCTGAGCTTATCTTTCCATTTAAACTGTAACATCTGCCATTTTGTTTTCCACAACATTAATACTACTATTAGTTGCTTCCCTATTTTTGAATTCTCTATATTAAGGGTTTTGTCTATTTTTTAATGAGTTTAATCGTTTCCTCTTAATATTTTTAATTGCATCTCCTTCTTCCTTTAACTCTTCCTGGATTGTTTTTAGTTATAGAGAATTGCATAATTCCTTTCATGATTTATCATGCTAATTTTCATACTTCTTTAATTCTATTATCTTTATTTAAATGTTTCTCTTGAAATTCCTTGCATTATTTCTCACGCTGCTTGTATATTTGGTTCAGTGAGTATTTCTTCACTTATCCTCTCTCTTGCGTTGGTTATCCTAAAAATTGTTTTATTATATTCAGATTCTTTGATTTGGTTATTCATCTTTTTGGTAAGTTTTCATTTTATTTTGAGAATTCACAGCAATTTAATCTCTTTTCAATGTTTCTGTTTTTGTTAAAGTTCATACATACACACAAACATATATATGTATATATGTAGTGTGTGGGTATATATGTATAGTGTAGACACACATACACATACACATACACACACACCTTTTGATGTTGTCTAATCCAGCAACTTCATTGTTCATATAAGGAAACTAAGATCAAGGGTAGTTAAGTTACTTGCTCACAGTCACTCAGGAAATAAATGGCAAAGCTGGAATTCAAACCCAAAATTCTTTTTCTTCTAAATGGGACATCCTTTCTATTACTCTACAGGGCTTACTTTGATCTCTGATTTAGCCATCTTCTTGGAAGTTCCAGCTGTGTTTTTTTGTTTAAAATTGTGTCTCCCAGTGACACAGAATGGATTATCAATAAAAAAAATATTCATCTCTTACATTTATTTTTTTAAATCCTTCCCTTCTGTATTAGAATCAATACTGTGGAAGGATTCCAAGACAGAAAAGTGGTAAGGTTTAGTGACTTGTCCAGGGTCTTGGTTAGGAAGTATCTAAGACCAGATGTGAATCCAGGACCTCCTGTCTCTAGGCTTGGCTCTCAACCCACCAAGGCATCTAGCTGCCCTCCATCCCTTAGAGTTAAGCATTCGTGTCAGGGTTTATTTTAACCACTTAAAAGTGAAAATATTCTATGATCATAGCTGCATTAAGAAAAGGAACAGCTAGGGTCACCAGAGTAGCTAAAAGTATTTGAAAGTTGAATTCCTCATTTTTCTACCTTGTCTACGTCAAAGATTATGGACATTTAAGCTAGCCAAGTGTTTACATTTTTATTCATATGGATTAATCTAGTTTTCAATTCCATGTATTTAAATCTGAGGGTCTGAATGGTATAAATCAGTAGTTAAAAGAACAACCTTAGAATTGGGAAGACCTGGGTTCAAATTCTGTCACTGACATATATTGGTTGTATAACTATGGGCAAATCTTTTAATCTTTCAGTGTCCCACCCAGGTAACTAAGATGATATTACAAGAAGGGCACTGATTACTTTGTGTCAGTGGAGGGAGTTTCCATGCCGGCAATCTTCCATAATAGCAAAATTCCTGCTCTGTATCTCTGTCCCTTTCGGTTCCCCCCAAAAAACTAATTTCTCTTGATTTCTTCTAAACATAGAGATGTATTTTATTTAGAAGGGAATTCTGAAAACATCTGAATGTTAGTGCAGGAAGAGATCTTCAAAATCCTTCTTGTTTAATATTCCATACTCCCATTCTACAGATTAGAAAAGTGTTTATGTGATTTGTCCAGCGTCACAGAGCGAACCAAAATGGAACCAAAATCCCATTTTTCTGACTCCTGGTTCAATTTCTTTTCATGAAAGGAAGAGGAATAGGAAAAGGAAAAGACTATGATTCTTTGAGGATCTCTGAGTCTCTTCATGAGACAACCTCTTTTTCTATTTGAAAGTGGTTTGATATGGGATATTTTGAGTGATTCCATTCTCTTTAAGAGGGAAAGGAAGTGCTTTACAGTGTTGGAAGGGATCAGGAAATAAAATTGGCAGAAACTCTGTTCCATCAGATTGACTTGGAAAACATAACAATAACTATAATAATAATCATATTGTACTTCCCAAGATTCCAGAGAGCACTGAGTACCAAACCAGAAACCATAGGTAAGGGGATTTGGGGAACAAAGAAGACCAAAAGACTACCAGATGTCACCCTAACCAACATCAGGGGTCAGGCAGGGCTAGAAAAGCAACGTTTGAGACTAAAACACTTAAAACTTTCAACAACCGACATAGCCCAAACAGTTTCTGCAGAGTCCCCATAAAATTTTAAATCGCTAGTGAGTTAATTACCACATGCACTCCCCAGATATCTGCCAAAGCTGTACAAATTAGAGGCACATGTTCCTACAACATGACATGTAAACAATGAGAAAGGAGACTTTATATGGTGAACGGACAGGGGGCTATCTTTCTTTCGCTCTGTCTGTGAATATATTCAAGTAATAAAACCTCATTAATTTTGATTCCACCCATTCAGAATTTGTCATTATTAGACATTATTAGACTGCTGTCTTGGGTCGTATAACCTACAAAAGAAGGAATTGTCTAGGAGATGAATAGAAAAGATAAGAGAGCAGGGGCCACGTTTTAACCTGGGAGGACAATGTTAGGGACTTCATCCCCCTCCTTTCTTTTCTAATTACAATTCCTTCCCCCCCCCCTTAATTACAAATAAGTTTTGTCTTCTTAAGTCTCTCTGGAAAGGCTTCCTCTTGAAAATATTATGGGAACAGTTAGTGTTAGTATAATATTGTAAAAAGATACACAAAAGTAGTAAAACTAAAACAATTTTTAATCTAATGTGTTAGGTAACACAGGTGACATATGAATATATTCTGTTTAAAGTATAGGCTGCTTAAATATCTTCTTTAGGATGTCTTAGACTTAGAGACAAGAAGGTGCCTTTCAAGTTATCTGGTCCCAATCCTCTTGTTTTATAGTGGAGAAAATTGAATCCAAGAAAAGAGAAATTTCTGGCTTAAGAGTACACAGGCAACAAGTGACAGGGGCAGGACTTGAACTCAAGTCCTTTCTTTTTGTTTGTTTATTTCATTTTGAGACTAGATCTCAAAGAAGAAGGGAATTGCAGACCACTCCAGTATCTTTGCAAAGAAAACCTCAAATGGGGTCATGAAGAGTCAGATATGACTGAAAAAATGACTGAATAATAAACTCCTTGTTTTGCCCAAGCTGGAAGTCCAGAGATCACTGATAGCCTAAAACTACTGCCGATTGACAAAAGAGTTTTGACTTGCTCTGTTTCTGACCTGGGCAGGATCGCTCCTTCTTGGGCAGCCTAATGATCACTTTGTCTCAGGGCTTCACCTTTTTGGTGGCCAGACTTAGTGAGGACACCCTGTCACTGTTGGCAAAGAATTCTGGAGCTCAAGAGACCCACCAGCCTCCCCAAGAACAGGGGTCACCCCTATCAGTCATCGGTCAGTCTTCCCATTTTAAAATCTAGTATTCCAATGTCCTATATTATTCCCTTGTTTTTCTATAATTCATTGTTTCTTTGCTACTTTTTTTGTTCAGTTATTTCAGTCTTGTCTGACCCTTCATCACCTCATTTGGGGTTTTCTTGGCAATCTTAAGATACTGGAACTGGCTCACCATTTCCTTCTCCAGATCAATTTACAGATGAGAAAACTGAGGCAAAGAGCGTTAAGTCACACAG
Source organism: Gracilinanus agilis (assembly GCF_016433145.1). Taxonomy (NCBI): domain Eukaryota; kingdom Metazoa; phylum Chordata; class Mammalia; order Didelphimorphia; family Didelphidae; genus Gracilinanus; species Gracilinanus agilis. Next base: position 151,208,381 of record NC_058131.1, read on the forward strand.
CTAGTAAGTACCCAAGATCAAATTTGAAACTCTGGTTTTACTGACTCCAGGTCTGGCCCTCTGCCCACGTGTACCACCTAGCTGCCCTTCTCTGCTACTAGGAAATTATATGAGGGGAAACTCCTGATTTCATCCACTCCTAAATGTTAGAGATTTCTAAAGCTTGTGAATCTGTTAATTAGCCAAATTGTACAACTAACTTTTCAGTTTTAAAGCTGTCTCTGATGTTCTTCTAAATTTCTGGCAGACATTCCCAGAACAGGATAAAAACCTCTAGATTTAAAAGGTAGACATTTTAGATCCCTTTTTTCCCCCTCCCTATCTTTCTTCTAGCCAGAATCCTATTACATCAGAGTCAATTATCCAGTTAACTCTTTCCTGTCCTTTCCCACCAACCCAAAGAGGAAGAAGTAATATCTCTTGCATTTGCAACTTTCAGTTAGCCTTGGCTATATTTTAAGCAATAAATTTACTATTCTAATGAAGCAGGCTTGGCTATTTTACTAAGAGACCACATGTAGAAAGAAAGAAAGAAAGGAAGGAAGGAAGGAAGGAAGGAAGG
>NC_058131.1:151209340-151223171 GCF_016433145.1 Gracilinanus agilis
GAAAGAAAGAAAGAAAGAAAGAAAGAAAGAAAGAAAGAAAGAAAGGAAGGAAGGAAGGAAGGAAGGAAGGAAGGAAGGAAGGAAGGAAGGAAGGAAGAAAGAAAGAAAGAAAGAAAGAAAGAAGCACTCTGGGAAATGAAATCAATTTTTGTTTTCTCTTTTCTATCATGAAATTTTTGACAATTTTCAGGAAACCTAGTTTGGGGTGATCAAATAATCCCATCAATAGCATCAGGGCAGAGAAATGTTTAGCTTTAGCCAGCTTTAAAATTAGACCATGCATTTCTTCTAGTGTTTTTTTTTTCTTACAATGCCCAACATTTTTAGTTTTTATAAGAGGTTAGTGTTGTCAGCCAAACTTACCTGAAAGATTGAGAAGGCACCTTTCTCAATACACTTTGTGGCTGATGCTACATAGAACAGGAGACATGATTTAAACTTTAAAATATAACAACACCAATAATGCTAATTATACTATATGCACAAACAGAAGGGGAAACCCAAAGGATATGCTTTTCTAAAATAACCACCAAAAATTAAGGTGCTTTCCCTCCTGTTATCCCCAAAACATATAACCCTAATGCATGTAGGTATATAGGATAGATGCCTATATACTCCTGGCACTGGATAATAACAACTGTGTATGTGTTGTGTGTGTATATATATTGTGTGCATTATATTGTGTATATGTATTGTGTGTATATATATATATATTGAGGAAAATGCTTTGCAAAAAAAATGTGTATGTGTAAAAATGTGTATGTATACACATACACATTTTTTTTGCAAAGCATTTTCCTCAATAGCCCTAACATAAGGTATTGTAGTACCATAAGCATTATTTTCCCCATTTAACATGTGATTCATAGCCAAAGACTGGACAGAGTTCTGGCTTTGTACTCAGGAAGACTGCCTCAGTTTTCTCGACTGTAAAATGGGGATAAGATAGCATCTATCTCACAAGGATGATGTGAAGAACAAATGGAATAATATTGGTAAAACACTGGGCACAGTGCCTGGTACACATTAGATGCTTAATAACCCATTCATCCTCCATGGAAACACCCTGTTCAGGGACTCTGGACTCACAAGGACCTCAGTTCAATAGTGGGGACCTGATTTTCAAAAGAAGTCATTATTTTTTGCTGACTCACTATGCTAGCACCTCCTGAATGCTATCTAGAGAAAAATCCCTAAAAACATCTTAGGTATAGCTTATATTTATGTTTCTTAAAAAGAGGAACAGAGTCATCAACATTGTATACTAAATTTTTTTGGCATTGTTGTCTTTCTGTTGGGTATGACTCTTCATGACCAATTTTGGCATTTTTTTGGCAAAGATACTAGAGTGGTTTGCATTTCCTTGTCAGCCCATTTTAAAGATGAGGAAAACGGAATCAGAGTAAAGTGACTTGCCCAGGGTCACACAACCAGGAAGTATATGAAATGAATATTCCTGAATCCAAGCCTAGTACTCTATCCATCGCCCCGTCTAGCTGCCTCTAAGTTAGGCATTTAATATATAAAAAGGATATCAAGTACAGGATGATCTTTATTTCACCCACTACCGAAAATACAAAAGACACAAAGGACCCAGAAGAACCTAGAAAAAAGTATAGAGACATAAAACATTCAAATAGCCCATTAGACTCCTCCTGAAGTCCTCTCCCTTCATGGCATGGCTTTAGTCTTTCCCTTTTTGACTGATTCTCAGGGAAGAAGCCTCTTTTTCTCCAAGAAGCCCCTTGTTAAGGAAATCTCCTCTTTGATGCCTGACTTTGAAACTCAAGAATTTATAAAACTGAAACTCTTCAACTCAAGATTACCCACAGGATAACTGTCGAGGCTTATAATATCTGTTAGTCTCTGACCTGTGCTCAGCAGAGAGTGGAAATCAGGGCTGATGGTCTGAGAATGCTCTCGGGTTCACCTGAACGTGGGTGTTCACCATGTACTTCTGAAATTTGCCATTTTCTGCCAAGAAGGGAAGAAAATGAGAGAGAAAAGAGGAGGTGGGGGATTAAAGAATGTCCAAAGATCTCCTTAATGCACTCTGATTTGGATGTTGGAGGGAGACAAAAGACTAGGAATATAAAACGGGAAAGTCTGATCTCAGATCACAGAGAGGGCTGCTGCTCGGACAAGAGTCCACTCTCCTGAACTTCAGTCGGACAATCATCAGGAGAGCCCCAGCTTCTGGAGCCCAAACAGTTAGCTGTCAGTACTCAAGTCCACCTTCATGGAAAGTACCTTTCAGATGTTTACCACCAAGTCCAGACCCTATAATTGGGAAACTCACCAAATTGATCAGGGGCTGTCCTCCTAATAATAGCTCCTGCTTTATAGGGTTGTTGTGAGAATCAAATGAGATATTTGTAAAGTGCCAGCCAGTATTCTTATTCTTATTATTACACCAGCCCCCAGAACAGGATTTAGAGGTGGTAGGGGGTCTGGTAAATGTTTGTTGTGGGTGATTGGTGATGATCCCGCTCTGCTTGTTGTTTTTCTCAAAGGCTCTATGGCATTCTGTCTCCCTGTTGCCTCCACCTTTCCTCTGAGGTCAGTACCCAAGTTGTACATTAAATCAGCCTGTCTATCATCCTGTTTCCCATGCAGCATAGCTCAGTGTACTCAAAACATCCATAGACAGACATCAGCTTCACTTCTTATGCACACGAGGACACATTTGAATCAACCAAAGATAGTTCTGGTGGTTCTTTCCCAGAAAATTCTTGAAAGTGGAAGGTTCTTGTGCACTGGTATTTGGATGCATCTTATTCCCCAGTTTGGCAAACATTATAGTCCACCAGGACAAAAGCCATAGATGAGGTATTCCAGGAGGACTAGCACGTTTGGTGTGGGAGCTAACCAAGCCCTTTTCAGGGGTGCACATCCACTTTTGCTATCTACCTTTCACCTAACTCTCACCTGTGGCTCTAAGAAGATGTAGCCTATGCAGCAGCCATATGCTACAGAAAAACTATCTCAGTTAAACTAAACCAATAATAGTGGACAGGTCTCAAACTCTTGAGTGAGGCAGGAGGGTGTCTACCCTAAGCATGTGAAGACTTGCTTACATGGACAGGACAGAGGAGAATAATTTGTTCCAACAGCCATGAAGGCGGTTCATGAAGGTAGGAAGTACTGTAGATCTCTTAGAGCTCGGTCAGATACTGAAAATACCAAGGGCATCCACTGCATCCTGGGCCATTGCCCATATTCCTGACTTTATCTTGCCACTGGACTTTGAAGATTCTAGCAGAGAAACTCTGGAAGTCAGCCTCATGACTAACAACTTTATTCAACTCTGCCTCACTTAAAGTGATTCACTTGCAAGTCAAGACATCATCCCATGATATCACTGATCCTCTTTGAAATGAAGGATGAACAACACCTAGAACAAGGCTCCACACATCGTAGGCACTTAATAAATAGGTGCTGACATCAAAGCAAAAACTTGGTTAGCCATGGGTGTTTAGACTCAGCTCTTCCCCCGACCCCAGTATTCTCACCTTTGCCCTAAAGAGATGATTCTTCTTTTTACTACTTTACGATTTAGTAATTCTTCTTATTTGTTCCTACCTGAAGATCATCAGTGGTTCAGTAACCTGGTGGTTTGTTGTGTTGAGAAATCAAATGAGCTAGTGTTTGCTTACCCTCTTTTATAAGTCTTAAGATTCAGTTTCCAAAGAATTGGCCATCTACTCATCCATTAATTGAACAAATATTTATTAAGTTCTGAAAATATGCTATTCTCTCTAACCATCTCCCAATAGTTTAAGTAAAAAGGGAAATAAAACATAGTCCTACCTCTCTCCCTTAGAAGATTGCTATGAATTGTGGAGATAATATAGTGATGGCGAACTTTTTAGAGGGGTGGGTGATGGAAAAATGTCCTCAGGTGCATGTGGAAAGGAGGAATGGAGCAACCCACATCCCCCTGGCTTTTTAGTAATAAACTCTGGTGAACTCTGTGCTGGGGTGATGGTGCACGTGCCCACAGAGAGGGCTCTGAGTGCCCCCTCTGGTATGCATGCCATAAATTCGCCACCATGGATATAGTATACATAAAGGCAAGGCCCAGTGTATACAGCACAAGACTTAAGAGTCAGAAGACTTGAGTTCAAATTATGATTCAGTCAATCATTAGATGTATGACCCTGGATAAATCACTCAGCTTCAGTTTCCTTATCTGTAACCTTAACTCCAAAATAGGGAGTACCTACCTCCCAGGGGGGAATTGTAAGAGTTATTCATATAATTCAAATAAGACTGACATAAGCACTTTGTAACCTTAAAGCACTATATCAATATTTGTTAAATTGTTTTAATGAAACTCATAGTGACCCCATTTGGGATTTTCTTGGCAGAGATACTGGAATAGTTTGCTATTTCCTTATCTAACTCATTTTACAGATAAGGAAACTGAGGCAAATAGGAGTTAAGTGTTTACTTAGGGTCACAAGCTAATGGGTATTTGTGGATAGATAGATAGATAGATAGATAGATAGATAGATAGATAGATAGATAGATAGATAGATAGATAGAAGTAAATCTATATCAAACTATAAAAATCTCAGGCCAAATTTGAACTCAAAAAGATGTCTTTTTGATTCTAGACCTGCCACTCTACACACCGAGGATACAAATGCTAGCTATTATTAAAGGAGGGACATAAAGTACTTTGAAATCAAATGAAGGAGGAAACACTTTTAACTGGCAGTGGAAGGATTAGTGAAGGCTTCAAGAAACAGGTGGCATTAAATCTGGGCCAATGTACAAGGCTTAATTGTCCACTCAGATTTGATCTATTTTATTTGGCTCTTTGTGCTGATTTATATGTGTGTGTGTATCTTAGATGGTTATCTACTAGAAGGGATGGGTTATATTTTTTAAGTTTTCTTTGTATAGAACCTAGCATCATGCTATGCTATCAAGCACTCCATGGTTTTCCATAACCATGATGGTGAAAAATGCCTTTGTAGGGAGCTAAGAGTTCATTCTTATCCTTAGCGAGAGGACTCATTTTTGGAATCAAAGAAACAAAATGGTTTCTCAAGCAGTACATGAGATTAGAAATCAGAAGATCCGACTCTACTTCTAATGACTTGTATGACCTTAGGTCACAACTCTTCTCTTGTCACTTTATTTTCCCAAAGAAAATGATTAATGAATTCATCTCCAAGATCCATTCCAGCTCTCATGTTCTTTGGTTCTTGGAGTTCAGAGAACAAGCAAAGGGAAGCTCTTCTCTCCAGAAAGATTCAAAGTGAGACCCTTTCCAGACTCCAAGGAAAAGATAAAATCCAATGACTGGTGCCATTTATCTAAGATTGACAATGGTGACAAAAGAAATGACAAGTGTTGGAGGGTTTTGTGTGCTGCTGGAGATGGGAATTAATTTGTCCAACTCTTCTGGAAATGATTTGGATTTATGTCTAAATAGGATAGGTTTTCTTAAGCTAATGATTGGATAGTGCTGGGGAAGACTCTTACATGGTTCTTATAGGCCTTGCCATTGAGATGGATGACTGTTGTTATCAATACATAAAGAAAGTAGCCATAAATTGATGCAGAGCAAAATAAGCTCTGCTGAGTTTGAGTGTAATTTTTGAGAATCTCTTTCTCAATTCCTTATCTGGTTACCTTCGCCTTTACTGTGCAGCTATTTCTGGGCTCTGAGAACCCTGTGGAAGCTCCTTTTCCGAGAATTCAGCTAACCATTCAGTGACAGTAAGGAAAACATTGTACACAGTAACAACAGTATTGTATGATGTTCAACTGTGAAAGATGTGGCTACTCTCAGCAATGCGCTGATCTGGGACAATTCTGCAGGACTTATGGCAAAGAATGCTATCCACCTCCAGGAAAAGATCTATGGGAGTCAGATGCAGATCAAAGTATACTATCTTCACATTAGTTTATTTATAGTTTTATTTTGAGGTTTGGGTTTTATATGAGCATTCTCTTACAACAGTGACCAATATGGAAGTATGTTTTGTAGGATAATACATATATAATCCAAATCAAATTGCTTACCATCTCTGAGAGGGGGGAGGGAGGAGAAGGAGGGAGACAATTTGGATCTTATAATTTTCAGAAAACGTACATGGAAATCTTATTGCATATAGTTGGGAAAATAAAATATCTTTGAATAAGAATTTGAAAAAAAGAATAGACCCTTTCAGTATCTTCCAAAGTGGACAAGGAAGCCACTCTTCTGTGCCTTTTGCAAAATGCTCAGGACATTGTAAGTGTTTGGCATGTAGTTGGCACTTAATAAATGCTTTTCAACTATTGACAGTAATTGTTGACATGGAGTGACCTGCTGTAAAATCAAGGGTAGGCAAGGTTGGAAGATCAGTCCCACCTGCTGGAATTTCTTCCTGGAAGCCAAGCTCTGGCTCACTCTAGTTTCCAGATTCCAGCTGGTGAGTTTGAAACTTCATCTCAGACCACAGACAAGTCTTACAGAGAGGGAGATGAGGGGAAGGAGGCTAAACATAGAGACTGCAGAAGAAGGAGGGGGAGGATGACCCAAGCTTTCGAGGTTTTAGAGTGAGAGGTGGTTAGTCAACATAGCTGGAACACGAAAACATGACAAATCAACTCCACCATAAAGAAAACACAAAGGCAGCCTGTAAGGAACCCACAATCCTGCTGGAAAAACTCTGACGTTGGGTCCCCTTCAGATATGACTGTTTATGCTTTTAGAAAACAGAAGATTAAGTAAACATGGTCACTGAATGGTTAGCTGATTTCTTGGAAAAGGAGTTTCCACAGGGTTCTCAGAGCCCAGAAATAGCTGCACAGTAAAGACAAAGGTAACCAGATAAGGAACTGAGAAGTAGATTCTCAAAAATTACACTCAAACTCCGTGTTGGGGCTCTGAGAGGTTTTCTCGGTTTTGGTATCAGAAATGATACTGAGCCAAAACATAGACATTCACTGAGCAATGAGAGAAGCTCCACCTTCAGATCTGGCACACAAAGAACTCAAAATAAACGAGTCCTCCAAGGAACTGGGAAAAACGAAGACCAACCCTGGCTTCTGTCAGGAATGCATGTGAAAGGGTTCATGGGGAAAAGAGGTGGTACAGAAACAGCTGGAAGCAGCTTCCCGAGTTAACAGCTAGGGCTACAAAGACACACTAGCCCTGCCCTTGGCTAGTTGTTCTAGACCACTGTGGCTTTCAACCATCTCACGGTGACTAAGAATCAGACAGTATGGTACAATGGAAAGAGTGCTTTGGAGGAGAGGCAAAGGACCTGCTCTACTGCCTGTGGAACTTTGAGCAAGTCATTTAGCTATTCCAGAAATTTTCCTCATCTATAAAATGAAAGGAAAGGGCTAGACTACTATAGATGGCCTCTGTGTACCCTTCCAGCTCTAAATCTCCAGTCCTCTAATCTTGAAGGATGCATCCATCTCTCCACAAGGAATCCCTGCATTGAGTTTGATCCAGGTGCCCTGGAATTGGACTTGAAATTTTCTTTTCACTCCTTTTGAATTCTGTCTATTTTCTTTCATCCACCATGGATACCACCTCTTTCATGAAACCTTCTTTAACTGGACGTGCTACCCCCTAGTTAGGAAAGATAATTCTCTCCTCAGACTTTACATCCCATGTTGCTTTTGCCTCCCATGTACCAATCTTGCATGATTTATTTATGTCTTTGGCATAATAGTAATTTGTAGCTTCTCCCCCTAATAAGCACCATGAGAAAGCATTGGCCATGGCTTATCTAAACATTGTATCTCCTTCAGCACTTTGACCAGATCTTTGCACACGGGAGGCGTTTAAATGTTTGTTCCTGGTGTTGTCATAACCTGCTCTGCTTCACTACTTTGGAATGACCATTGCTGCCAATCTAGGTCAAAGAGCCTTGCCTTTATGACTCTGAATCACAAATGTTGGCCTCAATCCAGCCAAAGGTTCGTGCATTTCAGGCACCATTTAAGATGGGCAAAATCTGGCACCACAAATGAATCTGGAGGAATCTTTGAACTTTAGTGAGATGAGATCAAACAAGAGAAGCATCTGTCTCTCCAAGGACCTCTTCTCTGAGTACCGGAAGCTTCTATCAGAAACCAGTCCAAACGGCTAAAGACGTGTATACACCCCTTTTCTTTTGTAACCTCTGCCTCTGAACCAAATAACATTTTCAGGGACGTTTTTTGTCCTTTTGGGGGAAATGAAGTAGATAAGGTTTTTCATTTTGACAATTCTGAAGTTAATACATTTTCCAAAGAAATGATATAGTCCTCATAAACCCTTTGAATAATGGGGCCATACTTTACACTTAAGTTCGTTGCACTAGAGTTTGTTAGATTATGGGTACTCAATGAATGAAAGGTATGCTTATGGACCAGTACAAACTTTATCCTGGTAGTCATAGATGCCAACTCTCCATTTTCACAAGGATCCCTAAGGATCCTTGAAGCAAGTATGTGATACTGTGGATAAAGTATCGAGTCTGAAATCAGGAAGACTTGCATCAAAATCCAGCCTCAAACACTTACTCTCTGTGCCTCTCTGTGCTCATTGTGAGGATCAAAAGAGAACCAATGAGAGCAGGGGGCTACATCTTATCTTGTGTGTGAATCAGATTTAAGTGAGGCCTTTAGAGTTGCACAAAGTCATCAGCTTCACTCAGTCTTCCAGAGTCCTCAAAGCCCAGTGGCAAGATAAAAGTTAAGGCAATTAGTAGGTGAAATGGATGATCTTGACTTTTTCCTTTCCTTTCTCAGATTATAAATAGCAATATCAACCTTATGTCCTAAACTTCTGTTTAACATGGCCTCTTTAAGCTCTCTTAAACTGGTGGTAGATAATTAAGATAGGAGAAAGAAGAATGATGATAGGTACTGTTTAGTCATATTTCATCACTGTTCTCCTGGAATGATGGTTTTCATTAAGATGATTAGAATCTACAAGTCAAAAAATGGATATAATATGAATAAGAGGTTGGAATTGGGGACAAAAATGACACGAATACTCTTCTTTCCACCATATTCCTCTCACTTCTTCCCTTCCACCATTTTTGTATATTTAACACAACAATCTGAGATTTGATGCCTGGCAATTAGGACCCAAGCTCTAATTGTGGCTAAACGTATTACCATCTTCTCCTTGTCCAGATGCCTTCTTTAGATGGACCTCTGCATGTGTTTAGTCCTCTTTCCTGGATACCTCTTGCTTCAGTTCTGGAACTCTGTGTAATACTTCTAATAACCAATGTGAATAGCTAAGTGATTCCAAGATCTTTCTGAATTTGCTCCAATAAACAATCGGTCAAATGATTCAGTTTAACAAATAGGGGGAAGGAAGGAATAAGCATTTATGTAGTGTCTACTGCTGTCAGATACTATGCTAAGCACTTTAAAAATATTCTTTCATTCCAATCCAATCAACATTTATTAAGCACCTTCTATGTGCCAGACATTGTGATAAGTACTTTATAATTATTATCTCATTTGATCACCACACTAACCCTGGGAGGTACTTGCTATTATTATCCCCCATCTTACAGGTGAGGAAACTAAGACTGATAGAGGTTAAGTGATTTGACCAAGGTAAACAGCTAACAGGGTCTAAGGCAGGATTGGAATTCAGATTTTCCTGACTCTAGGTCTGGTACTCCATCCCCTTGGCCACCTTGCTGCCTATAATAAATAGAGAACTGAAAGGGACCTTAATGTTCTTGTCCAGCCCCCTCATTTTGTATTTACTTTTTTCAGTAGTATCTGACTCTTCATGACTCCTTTTGAGGTTTTCTTGGCATACATACTGGGATGGTTTGCCATTTCCTTCTCTGGCTCATATTACAGATAAGGAAACTGAGATAAACAGAGTTAAGTGACTTGCCCAGGGTCACACCAAGGCTAGATATGAACTTGAGTCTTCCTGACTGCTCCAGGAGCAGCACTCTATCCACTGAGCCACCCAGCTGCCCTAATTTTGCCTCATTTCGCAAGAGAGAAGATTGAGTTACAGTGAGAAGTGAGAGGTCCAGAGAAAAGTGATTTACTCAAAGTCACACTTGTGATCATTGGTCGATCTGGAATTCCAACTCAGTTCCTCTACTTCCAACTCCAGTGCTCCTTGGATTGCTGCACCCTGCCTCCGCTATTGTACTTAATGACTTAACAAGCTCTCCTTCTTCAGAGGAGGGCACCATAACCCAATTTGGTCTTCCTGTGCCTACCAAAAGAAAGCTGCTACATCTCACAAAAAGGGCTCTGGGTCTTTGACTATAAACACTAGAGCCACAACCTACCCCATTATTACAAGACTGGCAATTCTTGTCTTGGGACCTGTGGTTTTCTCTGTGTTTTCTTTGGTGTCTCTCTCCCAAATCTTTTCCCCTTCCTTTGATTATATTCACACAAACAGTCTGCTTTGTTGCCCTAATGCACTTTAAATCATAACTTTATACACCAGTCTCACTTTTCCTGCCCAAAGTCTGGTTGGACTCCAGCTAATGGCCAGTCTTTCTAGGCCAATTGTGGGGTAAAAAGACTTACTCACTCTTCATCCCCATCTTTCACAAAATAACGGCTTTTCTCTCCCAGTTTCACCCATTTTAGAAAGTTTTCCCTCCAGTGGCAATGGGATTAGAGATCAGAGTGGCCACCACTTAGAGCAGCCAGGACCAGATGGATAAGATAAGCTAGACAATTTAAGGCACAGAAAAACAATTCCATTGCTCTTTGTCTCTTAAAGTTGATACTCATTTTGGTTGCTTCAGGGTGTTTAGGCAAGAGTCCCAGAAACCCCACACCAGATCCAAAAATACAGCAAGCCCTGAAGGCTTTCAGAGTCAAAAGATAGACCCAGTACTGTTCCACATCTCCAACTCCTCCCCTGACTTCCACCTCCACCTCCCTTTGGAATCTTCCTTTTCTCTTCTCCAGGTCATAATGATCTCTTCCTTACCTGAACACCTAAAGTGTACTCACACACCCTCTTGTACTGTGCCCCAATGTTCCTAGATTCTTACGTGGTTAATATTTGTAATTTCCCCATATGGTGAAAGAGAAAAGAATGCTGAACTTGGAGCCAGGAAGGGCCTGGGTTTCAGTTTTACCTAGTGATGGAAGTAAAGAGTAAGGTAAGATAACAAAGCCTCAGTTTTCTCCTCTTTAAGATGGGTATAACAAAGAATTACCTGTACCACCTACCTCACAGGGTTGTCATTTATTAGCTGATTTATTTCATGCTCCACAGCATTTGGTATAGTGCCAGGGCACACAAAAGGTATTTCCTAAATACTCATTAATGAATAAGAGACTATGTGGCATAGGGGTAAGAGCCCTGGAGGCAGAAGGCTCAGTTTTGAGTCCCAGCTCTGATACTGACTAGCCAGGACAAATCCATTTCCCTCTCTGAGCCTCAGTTTTTGGAGCTACAAAAAGAGGCTACTAATATTTGCACCACCACCTCCTAGAGATATTTTAAAGAAAGGAAGTTGCATATTACAATATAAAAGAATTATTATTAGTAAGGAAATTGAGTTATGTTTATTCATATGTGGCAGGAATTACATGAAGTTGCCCAATTAGTTTAATTTGAGTCAGGAAATATTTATTGAGCACCTACTATGTGCCAGGCACTGGGGATACAAATAGAGAGGATGGAACCATCTTTACTCTCGAAGATCACATTCTAAAGGGGGAAGATATGAAGTATCTCTGCATGTACATATATAATAAATAGAGATTCCCTTTACCCACCCACCTCATCCCTGCATTGTATGACTTCTTCCCCTGACCTTCCATCACCTACAGAATCTTTCCTTTAGGGAACAAAAACAAAGAAATAAAGGTACTTACTGTGTGTGTGTGTGACTTTTTCAGCAGGTGGGAAGTATGGCCAGACTTCTATGTGATAGGGATGCAGCAGGGGTAGAGAGAAAGGGAGGGCCTGAGTACTTAAATGATATTCTGGATCATGGTAGGAGAGTGGAAGCTGGGGAGAAGAAAAGTGTTTGGTGGGAAATGAATATACATCTCAGAAAATAGCTATAGTAAACCCCACAATTCATCACCCCCCAAAAAAATCTCCCAACAACTTGAATGGCCATTCATAAGTTTAATTAGAGGAGGACATTGCATGTAGCTCTCCTTTAGAATATAGAGCAATGGGAAAATGCTCTTAGAATAATGGAAAGAGCAGCAACTTGCAATCAGATTGATCAATTCAATAACACATAGCAGTTCAGGATCTGATTCCCAGACTTAGCTCTCAGCCCCCAAGCCTACCTTACTGATCCCTAGGTGAGTGTGACATTTGGACAATCATCCTCTTTTGCCTAGAGCAAAGGGTTGTTGCTAGTCTGAACTTCCTCTTACTTAAATACTGTCTTTCTTCTCCTGACTCCCCAAGCTCTTACAGATGCTATCTCATTTATCTTCATAACCACCCTAATTCTGAGGGAGTAAATGATGCAGAGATAAGTAACTGACGCAAGGTCATCAAGTATGCCAGGCCAGAGCTAGACATCTTCTGGCTCTTATTCCTAGACAGGTGAATTCAGTTCATTTCAACCAACTTTTATCAAATATCTATTGTATGCAGAGAGAACAACCACTAGAATGGATTCCCTCTATTGACAGGAGTTTTTCAGCTTAATCACCTACAGATCAATCTTTGAGTGTCACAAACCTAGCCAAAAGATATAGAGATGGCCAAGCCAGATTTGTACGTTCCTTGTAAATAAGGCTTGGTTCTTATTTTAAAAAGCAAGGGGGGGGGGGGGGAGGGGATGGGGGTTGGTATGCAATTGCCACTAGTACTATGTTAGTCACTTAATAAATGGGAGGAACTGAATAAATCCCTTTTTTGATGATTGGTTGAAGCACTATACAAATATAAGATATGACTGTTCCTATGAATTCATATAAATTAATAACTTATTACCCACATCTTGTTTATCCTACTCCTTGTCAAAAGCCCAATTTAATTTTCCACCAATTCTTTATTTCTCAGTCACATTATCCCTCAATCTTTCCCTTGATTCTCTCCTAGAGACACATATGTATGAAAATATTTAAGGCAGCTCTTTTTGTGGTGGCAAAGAATTGAAAATTGACAGGATGCCCATCAATAGGGGAATGGCTGAACAAATTGTGGCATATGATTGTAATGGAGTGTTGTTGTTGAGTCTTTCAGTTGTGTCTGACTATTCATAACCCATTTGAAGTTTTTTGGCAAATATACTGGAGTGGTTTGCCATTTCCTTCTCCAGCTCATTTTGTAGATGAGGAAACTGAGGGCTACAAGGGTTAAGTGATTTGCCCAAGGGTCACACAGCTAATGTGTCTAAGGCCAGATTTCAACTCAGGAAGATGAGTCTTTTGATTCTAAACCCATTGCACTATCTACTTTGCCACCTAGCTGCCCTTGCGATGGGGTGCTATAAAAAAAAAATCACAAGGCAGGGGTAGTTTTAGAAAAAACATAGCAAGATCTGTATGAACCGATGCAGAGTTGAGTGAGAATCTGGATCATTGTGTACAGATAGTTAACAGCAATATTGAAATGATGATCAATGGTGAAAGGCTTGACTACTCTTATCAATATAATGATTCAACACAACTCCAAAGGATTCATTATGAAAAAATGCTCTCTACCTTCAGAGACAGAACTGATAAACTTGAGTGCAAACTGAAGCATAATTTTCTTTCTTTCTTTCTTTCTTTCTTTCTTTCTTTCTTTCTTTCTTTCTTTTTCTTTCTTTCTTTCTTTCTTTATTCCTTCCTTTCTTTCTTCCTTTCCTTCCTTCCTTTCCCTCTCTCTCTTTCTTTCCTTCCTTCCTTTCTTTCTTTC
>NC_058131.1:151228043-151266179 GCF_016433145.1 Gracilinanus agilis
TCTTTCTTTCCTTCCTTCCTTTCTTTCTTTCCCTCTCTTTCTTTCTTTCCTTCCTTTATTTCATTCTCTCTTCCTTTCATTCTTTCCTTCCTTCCTTCCTTCCTTCCTTTCTTTCTTTACTTTCTTCCTTCCTTTCATTCTTTCTTTTTCTTCCTTCCTTCCTTCCTTCCTTCTTTCTTTTTTCCTTCTTTCCCTCTTTCTTTCTCTCTGTCTCTCTTTCTCTGTCTGTCTTCTCTTCTTTTCTCTCTTTCCCTCTCCTTCTCCTTCTCCTGCTCCCTCTCCCTCTCCTTCTCCTCTCCCTCCCTCTCTCTCTTTCCTTTCTGTGATATGGCTAATATGGAAATATGCTTGCATTCTCAGTGGGTAGGAGAGGGATAGAATTAGAAACTCAAAGTTTAAAAAGAATGTTAAGAATACCTAAAACATTTGTTTAAAAGGAAAGAATGACATAAGAAGAGGACACCAAAAAATGAGAATTGCTTAAAGTCTGTCCCCACTCAATTTTCTTTGCCAAGGCCTGTCATCTCCTGGCTAGTGATGATCAACTACAGAGGACCAGAAGTCCAGTTCTGATAAGTGCTCAGAAGTTCAGAGGTCTGACCTTGGTTGAGTAAGTTACTTTACTTCCTCCTCTGTCAAATGAAAGAAACAGGCTACCTGCACCTCTTTTACTGTGTGATACTCTTGTTCCAAAGGACGCCGTAGGTGAGCGTAGTAACTGAGGCATTTCTGTACAAGGCTCTTTCTTGTGACTGATGTAGACTATGTTGGCTCAGGGCCAGTTGAAAACCCCATCGAATAATTTTGTTGAGGGCAAAAGCCCACAAGTGGCTTGACTTTCCAATCCATTCTTCTTTCTCCTAAATCCATTTGTGCACCCCCAAATTGTGGTAGCGAGAGTTGGGTTTTTTGTGGTTGTTTTTTGTTTCTTTGTTTTTATAAAATTTTATAAAATCACCATTGAAAATCACCATGCAGAGTACTGTGTTACATTCCCATAGGCCCTTGGTAAGCGCCTGGCAAGTCAATCTGATAAACCAATTCATTCGGTTCACTTTAGCAAATACTTATAATGTACTTTTGGAGGGGACTGATACTGTATTTAATATGCTGAGGGTTAGGCAATTACTACTAATGATAGTTAGAATAATAACATATTATTGTCTGGTCATTTTTCAGCTTTGTCCAACTCTTCATGATCCTATTTGGGGCTTTCTTGGCAAAGATATTGGAGTGGTTTGCCATTTCTCTCTCTGGTTCATTTTATAGATGAGGAAACTGAGGCAGATAGGGTTAAGTGACTTGCCCAGGGTCACACAACTAGAAGCCCAGTGCTCTATGCACTGTCCCACCTAGCTGCTCTGGCATCTAATTCTTTAAAATATTCAAAATACTTTATGTACACTGTCTCATTTGAATTATACAACAGACCTATGAAGTAAATTTTTTAACATTTATTAATATTTATTTTTTAGAAAAGTTAACATGGTTACATGATTTATGCTCTTACTTTCCCCTTCTCCCCTCCTCCCCCCTCCCATGGCCGATATGCATTTCTACTGGTTTTAACATGTGTCATTGATCAAGACCTATTTCCAAATTATTGATAGTTACATTGGTGTGGTAGTTTCGAGTCTACATCCCCAATCATGTCCCCATCAACCCATGTGTTCAAGTATTTGCTTTTCTTCTGTGTTTCCTCTCCTATAGTTCTTCCTCTGAATGTGGGTAGCGTCTTTACCATAAGTCCCTCAGAATTGTCCTGGGTCATTGCATTGCTGCCAGTACAGAAGTCCATTACATTTGATTTTACCACAGTGTATTGGTCTCTGTGTACAATGTTCTTCTGGCTCTGCTCCTTTCACTCTGCATCAATTCCTGGAGGTCTTTCCAGTTCACATGGAATTCCTCCAGTTTACTATTCCTTTGAGCTCAATAGTATTCCATCACCAGCATATACCACAATTTGATTTTGAAGGTTTTCTTCTCTTTTTTCAAAGGGAGAGATGGTCCTCTGATTTCTTCCATGCAGGGAAACTGCTGTAGAAACACCTTTCTACAATTCCCCTTTCATAAAGAGTTTTAGATAACTGTCTGAGCCTCTGAAATTAAGGGATTTGCCTATAGGCTACTAAATTTTAGAGGCAGGACTTGAATCTAGTTTTTCCCAATTTAAAAGTCATCCTTTTATCCACATTTTACAGATGAGAAAGCTGAGGCTGAGAGAAATTCAGGGATATATGCATGATCACTCAGCAAATTCTAGGGTAAGGATTTGAACCCAAGCTTTCATGATTTCAAGTCTTGAATTGTTCTTCTACCTCTGAGAATAAGTACACCAAACTGATATCCCCAAAGTCTAAGTGGAGTTTGAAGACTAGCCTTAAAGATTTTGAAGATACCCCATACTGTATTTAAGTTTTACAGAGCACTTTAAATGCAAAGAATGCTACACTTGGCATCACAGTTTGAAACCCAGGTCTGTCACCTACCATATATATGACTTTAGGGAAATCACTTAACATCTCCAGTCTTCACTTTCCACATCTGTAACATGGGAACATTGGACTAGAAGATCTCTAAGTTTTCTCTCAGCTCTAGACCTCTGATCTTATCAGGATTTGAGCCTCACAGCTACCCTAAGAAGTTAATATTCTAGGTGGCACTGCCCCCCCCCCAGATTATAAAGGCTTGCTAAGGTTAGGTAACTTGCAGAATTTGAACCCAGATCTTCCTCATTCTAAATCTAGCCCTCTAGTAACACACCAAACTATCCTTCTGAAAGATGAGGTTCCCTGCCCACAAGACTACAGTTCCACTGAGGAGATCACATAAATGTACTTGGAAAGTGAAATGGTACTCATAGGCTCAAAAGCTGAAGGAAACCTCAGAGATGATTCAGTCTAATCCTTACTTTATAGATGGGGAAACTGAGGCCCAGAGAGAACAACAAGGATTTGCGAGCTTGTTCCAGTGGTAAGAGAGATTCTTTGCCATTTAAGAGGGGGATTCAAGTGAAAAGAAAGGAGTAGATTTCAAAAGGCTGGTCAGAAGCATCAGAGAGAAAGATGACTGTATAGGATAGACCAGTAATATTGGATCCTGGGGAAGGATCCCTATTGACTTAGATAATTCCATATTAAAATTATCTATGCTCTATTGTGTTTTTATTTATTTTGTTAAATAATTTCCAATTACATTTTTTTGGAAACCCCTTTCTTCTGTCTTAGATCAAAACTAGGTATTGGTTCCAAGGCAGAAGAGTAGGAAGAGCTAGGCAATGGGAGTTAAAGTGACTTGACCAGGATCACACATCTAGGAAGTATCTGAGGTTAGATCTGAACCCAGAACCCCGGTCTCTAGGCCTGGCTCTCTATCCACTGAGCTCGGTAGCTGCCCTTCCCAACTACATTTTAATCTGGTTTGGACAGCACTGGAGATTGTTGGGGTGGTTATATGTTTGGCTCCTCTGGTTTAGAACCTGGTATGAGAGTAACAGTCATTTGATGAAGTCTTTGGTGGATGTCTCAGGAGAAAAAGCTTCAGAAAGAAGTTAAATTTGAAAAGGAATATGAAGAAGGAGAAGGAGATAACTTGTCCCAGTGGTGGGAAGTTGGGGCAAAATAGCCACCAAAAGAAGGAAGGGGATTTATTTTTATCTTCTTTCATGGAAAAATATGTTTAACCCCGCAAAACAGGGAACTCCTGAGTCATGCCTATGAGTTATTATCTTATATGGGACGTACAGAAAGGTAGAGGCAAGAACACAGTCTGGGAATTGGAAAAATTTGAAGGGGAAGGCGGGTGTGGGGAACAACATTTGCTCACAATTGAAGCTGTTTAAAAATACATTAGGGCAGCTAGGTGGCACAGGGAATAAAATGCAGGGCTTGAAGTCAGAAGAACTCATCTTGAGTTCCAATCTGGCCTCAGATACTTATGATCTGTGTGACCTTGGCCGAGCCACTTAACATTTGCTCTCTCTTCTCACATTTTGTCAAGCTTGATCTCCATTGTAATACATTTATAACCCAGATCAAACTGCTTACCATCTCTGGGAGGGGGAGAGATGGGAGGAAGGGAGGCGATTTGGATCTTACAATTTCAGAAAATGTATTTTGAAAACTGTTTGTTACATGTGATTGGGAAAATAAAATATTAAAAAAGATTGTTCTCCATTACTCTGCTCGTATTGGCAAGTAAAGGCATTTTCTGTTGAAAGGGTTCTAATAGCACTTGGCACACCCACATCTACTTCACAAAGTGTAGATGCTCCGCAAATAGTGTTGAGTGAATAAGGGGATGAACAATAACGGGATCTGTTTAAGTATGAAATAAACAGAAATCTATTCCTGAAAAAGACAGATTCTGGAGGTGCCACCCTGCTCTTCTGCCCTCATCCTCCTTTAAGCCGGGGGAGTGTGGCATCTTTAGCACACTAGAGTCAGAGTCAGGAGATATGACCTCCCTCAACCTTAGTTTCTCTATATGCAAAATGGGGATAACACCCATAGGACCCACCTCACTGGGTTCTTGTGAGTCTCACATGAGACAGTGACAGGGTAGAAGTAGTGCTGGGTGAGGCAGCTGAGAGTCAGGAACATTCATATTATTGACTTTAAATCTGGTCTCAGATACTTATGATTTATGTGACCCTGAGCAAGTCACTTAACCCTGTTGACCTCAGTTTCCTCCTCTATAAAATGAACTAAAGAAGGAAATGGCAAATCACTCCAGAGACTGCCAAGAAAACCCCGAATGGAGTCATGAAGAGTTGGGCATGATTGAAAAACAAATGAACAATAAAAAACATTTTTAAGTGCTCTCCAAATGTGAGCTACTTGTTACTATTTTTATTACTAATTATTTAATTGGGAGACTTCAGCCTTCTTTCTGGGACTTCATGTGCAATAGGGGATAGGAGTTTTCAAAGAGGACACAAAGAGTGGCCCCCATCCCTAAAGCAAGCAGTCCATGCAATGCATCACCCTAGAATCATTTGCTATGCCAGGATCATTTGGGTTTTTTTTCCCCTGGCAAGACATGTACCAAGCAGGTGGAAAAGACTATTTTCTTGCTGCTCCTGGAGCTCTGCCAGGTGTATATGATGTCACCACAAGGGCAGTCAAGTGCTTCCTGAAAGGGGCACCTGGTGCTGAGAACTCCAGGGGGCAAACTCTAAAGGAGCGCCATGCATAATTCATGACGATGTACTGTTCACCTGAGCCCTGGCACCCCTGCAGCCTGCTACATGAGTTTGCAGATTTGAAAAGAACAAATCCCCAATAAAAAGGTCCTGGGAAGCTTCCATACAGGAGTATGTGTTCCATTTTGGCATCCCGAGTGGCAGAGTCTCAGAGGGAAAGAGAAACCAAGAGGGAAGAAATCAGAAAGACAACAGATCTAAGATCAAGTTGGAGCAAGGGGCACAGAGCTGAGGAAGGGAGAGAGACAGAAGGGGAGATGAGCAAAGGCTCATGCAGAAGGTAGGGCAAGGACAAATTTTGTCATAAATTACATCCTCTGGCTGTGCTTTTGCTGGCTTAAGTTAGTGATATAAACTCAAAAGAGAAATAGAGGCAGGACTCCCCTGTTTCCTTCTCTCACAATTTTAAGACTTGGGGGAAATGAAAATAGCTTCCTCCTCTGGGGAAGGTTGGGGACTTCTGAACCTGGAGACTCCTCATCCCCCCAGTTCTATCCACCTCCAGCTTGAAATTGTAGAATTCTGTGGAATGAGTGCTGACTGGCAAGAGGACAAAGGCTAGGAAGAGTCCTCAAACCTCCTCAAGGAACTCTTGTGTTTGCTCTAGAATGTGCAAAGAGTAACCCAGAGCCTCCTCCAGGAATGAGGAAGAAAGTGAGGAGTGAGATTAGATCTAAGAAGTAAACAGGAGCAGAGGCTTGGTCACTGCCTATGGTAAATGTACCTGGGAAAAGTCCAAGAGTCTTGGGCCTCGGACTTTGACAGTGGGCTCCGAGCTTGTATTTTGCCATCATTGTTAAGTTGTAAGCATTTAATAATAGTCGTCACTAGTCCCTGAGGCAGGTGTACAGGATGGTCTCCTAAAGGTGTCTTGCATAGAATGCTGGGTCTTAAGAAATTTTTCTTGAATGAATTAGTAACATAGTGAATGCTAGCAGAGTATCCATAGTATAGCATAGTAATATGGGATGAGATGGGACTTGGTATCAGGTTGGCATGACCCCGGTTAAGTCTACAATTATCCCATTTCAAGTCCAATACTCTTTGGTGATCACATAGTGAGACTGTGGGTAATTAATTGGAAGAATTTTGTAGGAAACCCCCAGGGCTCAATGCATCAAATAAGGAATCAAGCAGTGAAAAATGTTTCATCGATTAATAGGTACCCACTATAGCAAGGCTCTATGGGGTTGTGAGGCTTGATCGGTGCCCATCAGGACCTCGTGGGGCAGAGAGTGTCTTGTTGGTTTTAATCCGTGCCCTCCTCCTTTTGCCATTTTCCTTATTTGGTTGTTCTGGCATGCAGTGGTTTTGCTGTATAGTCATCAGAGTTATCCTTGCAGTGGGCATCAAGTGAACAAAGGCAAACAAAAACCAGTGACCTTATGACGTAAGACTCTAATCCTAATGTTTATACCTGAACACCAAGTAGCGTGAACCCGAGGCAAGAAAAATTATGCAAAATGAAGGGGAAACCTTTTTTTTTTATTTTCATGCTTTGAATATGACATTCTTGTTTGCATTGGGAGTGATATGAAATCCCTTTGTGGGTTAACAAAGGGAGAAGTAAAATATGAATTTTCCTGGAAGAGTGGTTAGGCTGCTAAAGAGGATGTCCCTCCCAATGCCTCGTTATCCTGGGATAGCCTATCCCGTAGCTTCAACTCTCTTGCTGTAGCTGAGTCAGTCTTTCTGGGCAGGTTCCCTCAGTCTCAAAGGTGATCTTATCTAAGTTTATCAGAAGGACAGAGGGCAGTTGGGCCATGAGGTAATCCCTGAATCCTAAAACATCCTGTTAGCCCTGTTGTTTGGTCCCCTGTCTTGCTATTAATGCTAATCCTTAGTATTCCTTTTCTCTTCCCTCCAGTTAAAGAACAATTGGCTGAAAGGCCTTGCAGCATGAGATCCTGCAGGAACTCAGAATTCTCTTCTGAGCTTCTCTTGATTCTAAGCTCAGCCATTCTAAGATATTACACATAGCATCCCAAGGTAGAATGGACTTCAAGAGGTCATCAGTGTTAACTCTCTGTGAAAAGGTAGAGTAGTGAAAGCTTAAGGGAATTTAGAGCTGCAAGGAACATAGTGTGTCCCATAATTTTTCAGTTGTGACCAACTCTTCACGACTCCATTTTGGGTTTTCCTGGCAGTGATACTGGAATGGTTTGCCATTTCCTCCTCCAGTTTCTTTTATAGATGAGAAATTTAGGTCAACAGGGTTAAGTGACTTGCCCAGCGTCATATAGTGAAGAAGTGAGGCCAGATTTAAGCTCAGGAAGATGAGTCTTTCTGACTCCAGGTCCAGCACTGTGCCTCCTTGATGCCCAGAAGGAATCTTAGCAGCCATCTAGTCCAAAATTTATAGATAAGGAAATGAAGATCCAGAGAATTTAAGTTTAAGTGACTTGTCCAAGTCACAAGGCTCAGTGACTGGGGCAGAATTTGAACCTAGATCCTTTGACTCCCAAGTCAATGTTTTCTCTTGCTGTATTTCACTGCCGTTTCTTTATTTTCCTTTCCAAAGACAAAAACAGCTAGTTGGCAGTCTTCCCCATAACAATTTTCTTTTCTTCTCTTCTCTCCTCTCCTCTCCTTTTTCCTTTTCTTTTCTTCCTTACGTTCTGTCTTAGAATTGATATTATGTATTGATTCCAAAGCAGAAGAAGAGTCTTAAGGAAGGGCTAGGCAATAGGGGTTAAGTGACTTGCCCAAGATCCTATAGCTAGGAAGTATCTGAGGTTGGATTTAAACCCAGGACTTTGCATCTCCAGGTTTAGCTCTCTATCTAGTGAGCTGCCTAACTGCCCTCCCACCCATAACGGTTTTTCAATAAAAAACAGAGAGACGGTTATAAAGGTACTCCTACCCTAGCCTTGTTTCCATCAGGCTAAACGATCCTCCCTCTACTAACTTTGCCTCTATATCTATACCTTTCTTGGTCATTTTGGTCTCCTTTTCTGAACACTCTCCATTTCCAATGCCAAGCATCTCAGTCAGCACTGACTGTTCCTCTCCATCTCTTTAATGTCATAAAGAGGAGCCCTTGGAGCACCTCCCCAGGCGCCTCAGCTAGTCCACCTCTGCTCCTCCCCGCATCCCAGCCTGAGCCACTGCCGACACCGCTGGGGCAGGATCCCTCCAGCTGGCTTTGGGCTACTCTTGTATGGTTATGGAGAAAGTTGAAAATCAGGTCTCGGAAACTTTTTGCTTCCCATCTGGCCTGCAAATATATCAACACAAACTCTAAAATGTGAAGATGACTTGACAACACATCTGTAAAGTTATGCAAATGAAAATGTGAAAGAAATGTTAGAAACCAACAGCATGTGTCCATTTCCAAGCACTCCCAACCCCCAGCGCCTTTCTCTTTCCCACAGCTCGGGCTGTCTGTATACATGTGGTTGCCAGTTGCAGCCAATTTGGGGCTTTTCTTGTTTGTTTATAGAGTCTGAAATTGAACTATTCAAGGGTTAAAGCAGGGCAAGTGATTCATCTGAGAGGAAAGTACCTTATGATTGCCACAAACTCAAGTTCCTTATTATATATGTGAATCTCAAAAGTAACTATCCCCTACCCTTGCGAGACCTCAAAACAATCCCAAAGTCATCATTTTTTAAAATTGTAATGTTTTTATTTAATTTTTTCAATTTTAAAATATTTTTCCACGGTTACTTGATTTATGTTGTCTCCCTCTCTTCTTCCCTCCCCCCTCCTGGAGCCGACAAGCAATTACAATGGGTTATACGTGTGTTATCACTTGATACCCATTTCCATATTATTCATTTTTGTAATACAGCAATCTTTATATATATATATATTAATTTTATTATTATAATATTATATTATTTGACCCTAGGGCTCTGAAGCAGTCTAATCACCAGATACTGGTGATTATAAATATCATATATATTTATAAATATAGATGTATACATATACATATTTAAACCCTTACCTTTTGCCTTAGAATTAATACTGTATGTTTGTTCCAAGGCAGAAGAACAGTAAGGGCTAGGCAATGGGGGATAAGTGGCTTTCCCAGGGTCCCACAGTTAGGAAGTGGCTGAGGCCACATTTGAACCCAGGACTTCCCATCTCTAGGCCTGTCTCCCCATCCACTGAGCCCTATAATAAAGCAATCTTTTAAAGCCAAGATCCCAATCATATCCCCATTGAACCATGTGAACAATCATCTGCTTTTTTTCTGTGTTTCTATTCCCACAGTTCTTTCCCTCGATGTGGATAACATTCTTTCTCATAAGCTAAGTCATCATTTTATGTCTTAAGAATCTCTAAGATGTATTTTCTTCGGTTGAAAAATCACAGAGACAGGGGGCCACTGGGTGGCTCATTGAATGGAGAGCCAGGCCTAGAGATGGGAGGTCCTGTGTTCAAATTTGGCCTCAGGCACTACCTAGCTGTGTGACCCTGGGAAAGTCACTTAACCCCTATTGCCTAGCTGAGGGGTTGGCAACCTTTTTGACCATGAGAGCCATAAACGCCACATTTTTTAAAATGTAATTTCGTGAGAGCCGTACAGTGCTCACAGTGCACTCCTGTAACAGCGCCTGAAAAAAAATCGACTTTATGGCTCCTGCAGAAAGAGCCATATCTGGCCCTCAAAAGAGCCAGATATGGCTCAAGAGCCATACATTGCCAACCCCTGGCCTAGCTCTTACCACTCTTATGCCTTGGAACCAATACACAGTATTGATCCTAAGATGGAAGGTAAGGACTTAATTTTATTTTTTAAAAAGGGAAAGAAAAATAAAATAAATTTAGCTCTATGGTAAGAGATTAGTCTACAATAATAATTAATACAAAAATAAAGATCAGAAAAACATGCCAAGTGTCCATCAAACTACCAAGAAACTTTTTCACTGAATTAGAAAAAACTATTACAAAGTTCATTTGGAAGAACAAAAAATCAAGAATATCAAGGGAACTATGAAAAAAATGTGAAGGAAGGTGGTCTAGCAGTACCAGATAACAAGCTGTACTATAAAGCAGTGGTCATCAAAAAAATATGATACTGGCTAAGAGACAGAAGGGAGGATCAGTGGAATAGATTTGGGGCAAGTGACATCAGCAAGATAGTCTATGATAAACCCAAAGTGCCTAACTTTTTGGGCAAAAATCCATTATTTGACAAAAACTGCTGGGAAGATTAGAAAACAATATGGGAGAGATTTAGGTTTAGATCAATATCTCACACCCTACACCAAGATAAATTCAGAATGGGTGAATGACTTGAATATAAAGAAGGAAACTATAAGAAAATTAGGTGAACATAGAATAGTATACCTGTCAGATCTATGGGAAAGGAAAGATTTTAAAACCAAGCAAGAATTAGAAAAAATTACAAAATGTAAAATAAATTTAATTATATTAAATTAAAAAGGTTTTGTACAAACAAAAACAATGCAACTAAAATCAAAAGCGAAACAAACTGGGGAAAAATCTTTATAACAAAAAACTCTGACAGAGGTCTAATTACTCAAATATATAAGGAACTAAATCAATTGTATAAAAAAATCAAGCCACTCCCCAATCGATAAATGGGCAAGGGACATGAATAGGCAATTTTCAGATAAAGAAATCAAAACTATCAATAAGCACATGAGAAAGTGTTCTAAATCTCTAATAATTAGAGAAATGCAAATCAAAACAACTCTGAGGTACCATCTCACACCTAGCAGATTGGCTAAAATAACAGCAGGGGAGAGTAATAAATGTTTGAGGGGATGTGGCAAAATTGGGACATTAATACATTGCTGGTGGAGTTGTGAACTAATCCAACCATTCTGAATGGCAATTTGGAACTATGTCCAAAGAGCACTAAAAGACTGCCTGCCCTTTGATCCAGCCATACCATTGTTGGGTTTGTACCCCAAAGAGATCATAGGGAAAAAGACTTGTACAAAAATATTTATAGCTGTGCTCTTTTTGGTGGCAAAAAAAAAAAAAAACCTGGAAAACAAGGGTATGCCCTTCAGTTGAGGAATGGCTGAACAAATTGTGGTATATGTTGGTGATGGAATACTATTGTGCTCAAAGGAATAATAAACTGGAGGAATTCCATGTGAATTGGAAAGGAATTGATGCAGAGTGAAAGGAGCAGAACCAGAAGAACATTGTACACAGAGACTGATACACTATGGTAAAATTGAATGTAATGGACTTCTGTACTAGCAGCAATGCAATGATCCAGGACAATTCTGAGGGATTTATGGAAGAGAACAGTACACACATTCAAAGGAAGAACTTCAGGAGTGGAAACACAGAAGAAAAACAACTGCTTGAACACATGGGTTGATGGGGACATGATTGGGGATGTAGACTCTAAACGACCACCTTAGTACAAATATCAATAATATGGAAATAGGTCTTGATTGGTGACACATGTTAAAACCAGTGGAAATGCACATCGGCTGTGGGGGGGGGGAGCAGGGGGGAGTGTGAAGGGGAAAGTTAGAACTTGAATCATGTAACCATGGAAAATTTTTCTAAAAAAATAACTTTTTTTTTAAAAGGGAAAAAATAAAATAAAAGACTGTAAGTAATAAAAAAGAAAAGAAAAACATGCCAAAGAAAGAGCCCTTTTTACTCCTAACTTGAAGCCTGCTTGTCTCCCCAACTATCCTCAGTCAGGTGATCTTTGCTTCAGGGAAGATGAGCTGAGCCTCACACAGGTTCAAGGCAATCACTGGTCTGATCATTACTAATGCATCAGACTCTGGCTGTCCCAGGAAGTGAGGACAGTCCTCTTTCTGACTTTTGAAGCCAGAATCTGAATCTCAGAATGAGCCAGACAGGAGCCCTAGGGTCAAAACAGCCACTTGCCTAGGTTTTTATGACTTCTCATTAACTTCTATACAACATCCACGGAGAACCAAATGACTGAGATGGGGATATCGTTCCAATTTATCCCTTTGTTCTGCCTTATTTATATAGTGGTCACTGCTGCTGACCATTATTTAGATGGTGGTGAGCACTCCCCAATCCCAAATCATTGTTTCCCTTCCAATGGTACTTCAAATATTGGTTTTCAAGGAAACATGGCTTCCTATTTTCATAACAACTTCTCAGCAGGCTTGTTTGATTTGACTGGGAGACTCCCTAAATCTTAAAAACTAAAAACCCCAATTAATTGTGATAGAAGCAGCCATCTCCCCAGATGCTGGTGATTAGACTGCTTCAGAGCCCTAGGGCCAAAACACCCATTTGCTTAGGTTTTTATGACCTCTCCTTAGCTTCTATACAACAGACCTAAACTATACCATCCATGGAGAAGCAAGGGGCTGCGACGGGACTCTTCTGTCAATTATGATACTCACATGAACCAGGTGAGGGGGTTTTGGACAGTCAGCATTCTCTTCTCACATGGATGTAGTACTTTAAGTCACAGTCTTGGATATTTTGATTGTGCAGCCCATTTCACATGGGATTGAAAAATGTTTCTTTAAATCTGCCAAAAGGCACAAATTTATATATACAAGTATCAGTATTTATAATTATGTACATAGTAACATATACAGAACATAGAAGTTTTTAAAGGATGAGATGAAGATGAAGCGATATTTGATCCTAGAACAAGAGATCTCTGCCTTTTAGTATGTATCATGGAGCCCTTCGCCTCATTGGTGATGTTAATGGAGCCTTTCTCAGAAAAATCCTTTAAATGCACAAGATAAAACACATAGGATTACAAAGGAAACCAATTATATGGAAATATGGACACACACATATATTTAATATATTATACATATTATACTCCCTCACCTAGAATCAACAGGGAACCAATGAAGTTTATTGAATAGGAGAACAACAGAGTCAGATCTGTCCTTATTTTTTTAATTGAAAATGTTTAATTAATTAATTTAGACTATTTTTCCATGTTTAAGTTACTCATGTTCTTCCCTTCCCCCTAAACCCCCTGCTGGGTCAAAGAGCAGCTGGTCTTTTAAAGGCCTTTGGGCATAGTTCCAAATTGCCATCCAGAATGGTTGGATTAGTTCACAACTCCACCAGCAATGCATTAATGTCCCAATTTTGCCACATCCCCTCAAACATTTATTACTTTCCTTTGCTGTCATGTTAGCTAATCTGCTAGGTATGAGGTGGTACCTCAGGGTTGTTTTGATTTACATTTCTCTGATTATAAGAGATTTAGAACACTTTTTCATGTTCTTATTGATTGTTTATTTCTTTGTCAGATCTGTACTTAAAGAAAATCACTTTGGTAGCTGGATGGAGGATGGATTAGAAAGGAACAGCAATTGAATAGGAGACCAATTAGAAAACTTGCAAAAGTTCAACAGAAAAGTGGCAAGTTCCTGAACTAGAGAGATGGCTATGTATGGCCTGAAGCACAGAGAAGTGGATAGATGGGAGTGATATTTTGGAGGGAGAAACAACAGCATTTCGCGCCTAGTTGCATATTCAAGGTAAGAGTGTTAAAGAAGATACTGAGGTTGCCAATCTGGATAACCAGAATCACAGTGATGCTCTCAAAAGAAATTGGGGAATTTTTAGAGGGGCAGATTTGGAGAGAAATATAATATCTATGACATGTATAGTAACCCATTCATGCCTTATCATATTGGGCAACTCTGTCCCATACAAAATGAAAAGGTCCTCTTACTTACCTGGTTATTGCTGAACCAGAATCTACCCTTTGAAAGGCACTTGCCAAAGATTATGCTGGTGGAGGGAGGATTTTCCCACTGGCCCCAGGGAAGCTGTAGTAGTGAATGCTCTGGGGAACATTTAGATTATAATTGTCCTGTCAAGTTGATTCCTATTGCAAAGGAAGAGAGCTGGGAACTTGTATAGTTAATAAAGAGGGAAAAATGAGAGAGTGTTGATGAATAATAATCATTGTCATTAGTATTTAGTATTTTTCTATTTCTATCCTTTTCTATAATTGTAAGTTTTGACTGAAAGGGGGTCTCTCAGCAAGGTTGGGTAATGGGAGGAGACTAAGAAATGGCTCCCAAAATGGAGTCCAAAAACTTAGCTGACTCTATGGTTGAAGTCTTGAGGGATGAGTTGCAATGGAATGGCTTTGATCAGGGAATCAAGGTTTAAATTTCCAAAGAAAGATCCTTAGGAAGCCGTCAGGACTGGATCTGAGCTGGGTTGTCCTCCTCCTCCCTCTTCCCAGTCCTCTACCCCAAGACCTCTCCTCTCTCCTCTTCCTCAGAGAAATTCCCATAATTCTCTCTCCTCTCAACTGTCAGCAACTGTCAGCAACTGCCTTCTCTAGCTCCTTTTGTCCTATCCCCCTTGCACAAATCCCATCCTTACACAGGCACTGTGCTAAATGTTTTACAACTATTATCTTATTAGATAACGGTAGAATGGGAAAAAGGGCAAGCATGATTGAATTGAATAAAAGACTTATGATTGGCCATGGGATGCAAGGTACATGACTCATCTTCCTGCCTCTCTGATTATTGGTTAATCCCAACCACCTTGGAATCAAACAGTGGCCATTGCTCTTCCAGTTTGGAGACCACTGCTTTAAGGCATTTATATAGATTTTATTTATTATATTTTATTTATCTTATATTTATAGATATTTTATATACATAAATATTTATATATAAGGTATTTATATCTATAATATATATATTACATATATATATATATGAGGTATTTATATCTACAAAGGAATATGGCATGTGCAATCAGAGAAAGTCACTGTGCCCTCTATATGTAGGCTTACTTAAATGTTTTTCTTTGTTTGAAGGGAGCATTTAGTTGGTGTTGGGAGTGTTTAGACAGAAATGATCATGATAAGAAAACAAAAGACACTAATCAAACTTTAGTTCTTTTTCTCTCCTAATGTAGTAGTCATTGACAAAGCAGTTGACTATACTTAGAAGTTTGGTGCTCTAAGTCCCTTTCCTGGAGAGCAGGGGAAAGACCCTTTTATTCTAAGATGTTTTATTACAGGTAAGAACCCTCATTTAAGGAACATGTGTAGAAATCCCTGGACTGAGATTACGTGGTACTCCTGTCCCATTCTGCCCCAAATTCCAATTCTGCCTTGGGTTTTAACCTCACTGGCTACAAAGATAGACAATCATTTTTATATCCTATTTTGCTCAGTTTAGTACAATATACCTGTGTACACACAAACACACACAAACACACTTTGATTCTTGCCTACCACAATTTGGCCCCTTTTCATCAGAATTAGGCCATGTATAGTCAGCTGTCAGATCTACTGTCAAACTGTTAAGCTTCCCTATTTCCTTTCTTTTAGATTAATACTGCTTCCATTAAGCGCTGTGGGATCATTAGCTAGCTCCAACACAGAGACAGCAACATAAACTCCTAAATATCAGAGCTGGAAAAACTTCTGAGATCATCTAGTCTAATCACTTCATTTTAGAGCTGAAGAAACAGAGGTCCAGAAAGGTAAGATGACTCGCCAAAGGTCACCTAGGCAACATCTGAACCCAGGTCCTCTCTCTCCACATCCAGGGTTCTCTCCTTTGTCACATACTGCCGCCTCTTCTCTGCTTTCTGATATCAGAGATTTGGTGAAAGTTACTCATTAGAACTTGGAAGTTCTCGCCACTTCAGTTTCAGAGGGCACAAGCTTCCCAGAAAGCTCTCTTATGAATCTTCTGTGAGACAACTGTCTGGGTGCCTTTCTGCATTAATGAAACTGGCCACAACTGAAATCTTATCAAGATCACGGAGGGTCCCAGCTGTGGTTAGAGGGCTAGATTAGTACCTTAATCACTGTCATAGGAGACTTTTAGCATATGACCCAAATTAGATAACAGTAGGGTAAAGTTACAGGGGAGAGCTGCACTTTGAGAATGTAGGCATTGTGTGCTCAGGGACTCGCCCGACAGCCCCCACTGAGGCAGAACTCCTGAAGCAATGAGGAGCTAACCACTGGGAGCTGAGCCAGGATAAGCGCTTCTAAACTGTAGTCTTCTCCCTGACCCTCTGGGGACTGGGAGCCATTGCTGATGAGCAGGGAGGGAGACAGCAGATAAGGATAAGGGAGCCCAAGAGACGTATTTCTCCTCTCCCTCGTCTCATCTCTTTCCCATTCCCATCCTGCCAGCGCTGCTTACTACAATAGGAGTATCTCTTTCTTATGTTAACAGGAATATTGATCTTTATGTTATTTTTAAAACTGGGTGCATGTTACCCATTTAGAGGGATTTGAATCAAAAACAGCAGAGTCCGAGAGGGGGAAATGAGACACAATGGGTTAGGAGGCCTCAGAGGTAGACACAATGGGCAGACAGAACTGTGACACGGGTCATGTTTTGAGAGTAGTGTTTGTGTGTGCTCTCCTGGGAAGAGAAGTTGGTAGAGGGGTGTGTTTGTGTGTGTGCATGCATGCATATGTGTGTGTGTGTGTGTGTATGTGTGGAAAACAAGAGGTTTTTCGTCTTTTCCTTATTTAGGGAAGGTAGAGGGTTGAAAGGGAGGTGCTTTCTGCATAGTCTGGGCTGCCTGGTCAATGTGGTTTGAGGCCTGGGTTGTGAAATAAACGCCAAAACCTTCTCTTCTTCTATAACTGCATTATGGGCCACCAGTGTCTGGTATCCTCCTTTTAGTTTGTTGTACTTATGTTGGTGTGTTTTCTTTTCTTTTTTTGAGTGAAAAACCAATGCTCACTCGCTGCTTTCAAAGTGCAAGCCAGGAAGGAGGAGCTGGCCTCTAGGGTGACCCCCTGAAAAAAAATTGGAAAAATAATTATCTTTTCCCAGCAGTATGAGAGAGGTATTTGCCCCTTGCAGTAGTGTTCTTAGGACAATGGCCTCAGAAGCTTTGGTTTCCTGTTACTCATCCCAGGGAGAGGAAGCATAAAAACACAAGCCCCCATTTCAACAACAGATGATAGCTATCTAGCTAGATCAATTGATAGACAGAAAGACAGAGGGGGGAGGACAGAGAGAGAGAGAGAGAGAGAGAGAGAGAGAGAGAGAGAGAGAGAGAGAGAGATGATAGATTATAGATAGATAGATAGATAGATAGATAGATAGATAGATAGATAGATAGATAGATAGATAGATAGAGTAAGCATTTATTCAGTACTTGCTATATGCCAGGCAAGCAAGACAATCCTTGCCCTCAAGGATATTGGTAGAGTTGGGGGAAGGAGAGGAGGTAATGGACTCCTACTCTTTACTGAAAATTGTAGAGTAAAATCTAGATGACCACTTTCCAGGTATGGTGTAGCATGGATTCTTATTCGGAGATGAGATCCATTAAGCCTTCTGAATTCCCTTCTAAATGAGATTCTATAATTCTATGACTCAAGTTCTAGTCTCGACTCCATTTCCTCATCTATAAAACAAGGGGATTGGTCTAGATGGTGTCTAGGAAACTCTCCAGCTTTGAAATTCCAGTATTCTATGACTTCTCCCTTGGAAGCATAAGCAAGCATAACTTGCCATTCGAGTGCCATCTGTCAATGAACGATCAACTGAATAGATTGGAAGGAGGCTCTGCCCGTGTTTCCTATGGGACTGGAGAGGCAAAGGTTCATATACTGGAGATAGTGCCCCAGGGTTCTGCAGTGTGTCAAGAATTTGGAAGCTGTCAAACATGTATAGCACCTGGATCCTCTGCAGAGTTGCTGGCTGAAGAAGGATCTCTCAGAAACAGACATCTTGTTTGATCCTGAGCAGGCCTGGCATTGAACATATGACTCAGGCACTACCCAGCTCCCCACTAGCTTCAGCCAGGAGTAGCAAACCATCTGGAAACTCTACAAGCTTTAAAGAGGAGTAAGGTGTATCGGGTGGTTTTGTCTGGGTCGTCAGTGTGAGAGAGATGTCTATAACAGGAAAAGGTTTCTTCTTCTGAGAGAGATTTCAAATCCATCACTCAACAAGTATTTGTTAAATGTTTCATGTGTGCTCAGCACTCTACGCAGCAAGATTTCCTACAGTACCAAAGGAGAGCCAAATACCACGTAATAAAGTGAAGAGTGGAAGCCCAAGCCTAGAGATGTCATGCTCCTTTTCTCTACACCCCTATGCAATTCAGTGTGTTTGAGTTGTAACTTCAGTTCTTCCAGAACTCCCAAGATGAGTCCTGCAACTGGATAATAATATGGTATTTATCTGTACATTTTGCTAAACATTGAGATCTGCACAAGCATATATGTTTTGTTGAGCTTTGCAGATATGGCGTTTTTTGTTGTTGTTGTTGTTGTTTGTTTGTTTTCTTTTTTGTTATGAATGGAAGGTTTGTGGCAACCCTAAAATAAGCAAATCTCTTGGGACCATTTTCCCAACGCCAAGTGTATACATCATATCTCTGGGTCACATTTTGGTCATTCTCAAAATATTTAAACTGTTTTATTATTAGAAATATCTGTTATGGTGATCTGTGATCAGTGTTTATTGTTACTATTATAGTTGTTTTGGGACACCACGAACAACACCCATATAAGATAATTGATAAACTGATTAATGTTCCGTGTGTCCTGACTGCTTCACTGACCTGTCATTCCCCAGTTTCCCCCTGTCTCCTCACCTATGCCCTAAGATACAAGAATATTGAAACTGGGCCAAATAATAACCCTACAGTGGCCTCGGAAGTGTTCAAGTGAAAGAAAGAGGCAATTGATGCAGCAAACCTCATTGTCTCATTTTAAGAAATTGCCCCAGCCCACCCCCCCCAACCTGTAGCAATCACTCCCATGATCAGTTAGCCACCATCAATGTCAAGGCAAGACCCTCCACCAGCAAAAAGGTTATGACCCACTGAAAGCTCAGACGATGGCTAGTATATTTTGACAATAAAATATTTTTAATTAAAGAAGATCTGTACATTGGTTTTTCAGACATAATATCACTGAACACTTAATAGACTACAATATAGTGTAAATATAACTTATCCACACAGAGAAACCAATATTCACTATATTGTGGTGATCTGGAACTGAACCCACAATACCTCTGAAACATGTCTATAATAGGAGACTCTGATCAAATGGCCCTTCAGAAGCTAATGATCAATTGGAGGAGTTTCCTGTGTCCTCTTTAGGAAGAGGCTAGCACAAATGCTGAGCTCTGTGGAAACTTTCCCCCTTCTAACACAATTCTATGTCCTATAATCTCATAACGTTGCTGGGTCTTAGTGGAATGGAAGGGGAAGAAAGTCCTCAGACTGATCTGACAGCCCTAATCAACTCCCTATTGCACATACCAGATCTCTTTTAAGGTTCACAATCATGCTGTGAATTTAATATCATTATCCCCATTTTACAGATGAAAAAAATGAGGCTCAGAATAGCTTATGTAACTTACCAGTGGTCACATAATTAGAAATGCCAGAGCCAAGTTTTGAAACTAATGCTTCCTAATTCCAGGGCTGTCCATTGCACAGTGCTGCCTCATAGAAAGAAATCCAGAGTCCAATCCCAGCAGGCTTTTTTCCCTTTTTTTTTTAAACCCTTACCTTCTGTCTTAGAATTGATATGGAACAGTAAGGACAAGACAATTAGGGCTAAGTGACTTTCCCATGATCACACGTCTAGGGAGTGTCTGGGACCAGGTTTGAGCCCAGAACCTCCTGCCTCCAGACTTGATTCTCAATTCACTGAGCCACCCCATATCTAGCGGATTTGTAGAGGAAACTGATGGAGACTATCAGGTTGTTTAATCTGAATTTTTTTCCCTTATTCCCTGATGTGCACGCACACATACACACACACACACACACACACACACACGTGCCTTCTTTGTCACACAAATTTGCAATAATAAACCACAAAAGAATAGTCTCCAGAAACAGTGTGCTGACTTCCCAGAAACAGACTCCTCCTTCTGGAGGAGGAAGAAGGGGACTCTGCCTGCAACCACTTACTCCAGCCAACTAGTTTTGTAGTGCCAGAGGGTGAATAGTTCCATGGCATCATACATGGTGACCAAACCAGATTATGGAATCCAGTTTTAAAGGAAAGAATTAAGATCTGAGACTGATTTTAGGATTACAAGATAAACGTTTTGAGTTTAAAGGGAATTCAATGGTCCTCAAGTCCAGTTTCCTCATTTTATAGATGAGGAAACTGAAGTCCAGAGAAATTTCAGCGAATTGCCGGTGGTCATACAGTCAATAAGTGTCTGAGTCAGGCTTTGAGCTGGAATCTTCCTGCCATCAAGTCTCATACTGCATTCTCCATGCTTTGCCACTTTTCTTTTTCTCTCACCTCTGAGAGGACATTTACTTTTGGGGTTCAAAAACATCTTTCTTTTGTTTATAACCCGGGTTTGCCCCAGAATCATTGCCATGGAAATTAAACAGGCCAGAGAGCTGCCAGCAGACTGAATAGGCACCACAGGAGCAATTCCCAAGGCCCACTGGTTTGGGTTTTTGACCTTGAATAGATTTCACAGGAGAAGCCAAAGAAGCCTCAGAAGAAGGATTCAACAGCCATGCTGGAGAAAGTTGGGGCTCCTGAGGGAGTACAAGCCATGCCCGTATCTTTGTCTCCATGACTTGGGAGCTTAGGAGACACTGGTGGCCATCACCCTAGCTTTCTCTGAAGTTCAGAGCCCGAAGTCCAGAAAAGAGGAGAGCCAAGATGAAATCACGGGTTACGTGAGGCAAGATAAAAGCTCAGAGAAGCAAAGTTCACTAGCTCTGAGGAACAGCTATCCCCTTGGTACAGGAATAGCTTATCTAATTGTGTTTGACTTCATTTCACTTCACAGATATTGCATTTTTTTTAACAAATTTGAAGATGTGTGGCAGCCCTGCATTAAGCAAGTCAATTGGCACTATTTTTCCAATAGAATATGCTCGTGCTGTGTCTCTGCATGACACTTTGGTAATTCTGGCAATATTGCAAACTTTTTTATTTTTATCATATCTTTTATGATGATCTATCTGTGTTCATTGATCTTTGATATTACTATTGAAATTTTTCTGGGGCACCACAAATTTTACCCATAAGATGGCAAATGGAATTAAGAAATGTTTGTGTGTTCTCGCTGTTTCCCAGACCTGCCATTCCCCAGTCTCTGTTTCCTTTGGCCTCCCTATTCCCTGAGATACAACAATATTGAAATTAGGCCATTTAATAACCCTACAGTGGCCTGTAAGGGTTCAAGAGAAAGGAAGAATCAATTGGTGTGGCAAATTTCATTGCTGTCTTTTTTTTTTTTTTAAAGTCCTTACTATCTTAGAACCAATGTGGCAGAAGAGTGGTAGGGATAGGCAATGGGGGTTAAAAGACTTGCCCCAGGCTACACAGCTAGGAAGTGACTGAGGCCAGGTTGAACCCAAGATCTCCTGTCTCTAGACCTGGTTCTCTATTGTAAGGAAGATCCAGTCTCTCCTACAACCCAGTGTGTGTACCTACAACTATTTAGACTATATTTTAACATCCCTGGTGCCCTCCATTACCTATTTTTTCTACACTATCCACTTAGCCACTGAGCTGCAACTATTGCCATCTTATCTTAAGAAATTCCACAGCCACCCCAACCTTCAGTAACCACCACCCTGATCACTTGGCAGCCATCAACATAGAGAAAAGACCCTCCATCAGTAAAATGATTACAACTTGCTGAAAGCTCAGATGATAGCATTTTTTTTTAGGCAATGGGGGTTAAGTGACTTGCCCAGGGTCACACAGCTAGAAGTGTCTGAGGTCAAATTTGAACCCAGGACCTCCCATCTCTAGGCCTGACTCTCAATCCACTGAGCCACCCAGCTGCCCCCCATTTTTAATAAAATAATAAAAACAATAAAGCATTTCTTTTAATTAAGGAAGATACGTACTTTGGATTTTTTAGACATAATACTATTGCACAGTTAGACTACAGTACAGTATGAACATAACTTATAATAAAATTAATGTGACTTGCCTTATTGCAACAGTCACTTTATTGCCATTGTCTGGACCTGAACCTACAAGTATCTCTAAGGGAGACCTATTCCTTCCTTTATCCTTTCCAACCTTCAAATGAGAAAAAGCCATTTTTCTCAATTTCCCTTCACTCCTTCATTTCCTGCTTTCCCCCTATTAGTTCAAAGAGGAAGGGGCAGAAGGGACAAAAGCCAATTTTGTCCCTTCCATTTAGACTGGATTATTCTCTGCTTCCTTTAGGTGTTTATAGTTATTATCATCCTGATGTATTTCCTTACTGAATTTATGGGGGGAAAGTAGTGGAGTGAAGGAATGATATTTCTCTTGGTGAAAGTTATGGTAGGGGTCAAAGTCATTTAGAGAGTGGGGGAGCCTATGTAATTTAGTAATAATGCATTAAAGATTTTTGAACTCTAGACTTATTTACCTTTTTTTTTAATTAACCCAGAGAGAAATGAAAGACTACCTCTGGGCATGCAAAAGAGACACTGTAATTCAGACTTTTTAAGGATGCCACAGAAACCACTCATGGCTCATGTGGAAAGTAGGCCCATATGATAACCTGTTATCTTAATAAAAATTTAAGTTGTTGAACTTTACCAATAAAGGAAGATGCTTACTTAATAATCACTTAGTGGTTGGTTTGTTTGTTTTCTGGCAAACAGAGAGAAATGAGAATGGACAGGTTAGAGGTTAGGACTTTCAGAGGCCAGATTTTTTTAAATGGTAAATGAAGCAATTGCAAGGGTGATGCAAAATTACTTAATACTCAAAGGAAATATCTTTGTGACCATATAGAGAAGAGATCCTATTGTCCAGGAATTAAGAGTAGAGACTGGACTGTCAAGGGTCCAGAGCTATAGAAACCTCTAGAAAGGAAGAGAGGTGAAGATGATCACAGAAATGTCAGGGGAGAACCATTAGATGCCCAGAAATTGTTGGAGCCAGTAGAAAAGTGTTTTTCTTGAATACAAGTCCTCCATTAAAAGAGAAAACTAAGAAGAAAGTTCTAGAGCAGTGGTTCCCAAACTTTTTTGGCCTACCGCCCCCTTTTCAGAAAAAATATTACTTAGCCCCCTGGAAATTATTTTTTTTAATTTGAATAGCAATTAATAGGAAAGATAAATGCACCTGTGGCCATCACTGCCTTCCTGGATCGCTGCAGCACCCACCAGGGGGCAGTAGCACCCACTTTGGGAATCACTGCTCTAGAGGAACTTAAGAATCCTGAAAGCCTAGGCCAAATTTGGGATAGGAACCTGAAAGTTTGGACTAGAATTCAACCACAACAAGAACAAAATAGAGTTGTATTTCAGGGCAAGACATCCTGGACAAAGTCTGAGGATCCTTCAATACTCTGAGATTCTGTGATTCCATTAATTAGTCAGAGAAGGAGAAGGAAAGCTAAGAGGGACCAAAATAGCTCCAGCTGTGCATAAAAATCTAACATCAAAGTTGTTTTTAATTTGCCAGGCTCAGAGACAGGAGTTTCTGGGTTCAAATCTGGCTTCAGACACTTCCTAATTGTATAAGCCTGGGCAAGCCATTTAACCCCCATCGCCTAGCCCTTACCATTCTTCTGCCTTAGAACACAGTATTGATTCTAGGATGGAACATAAGGGTTATTATTTTTAAAATAAAAATAAAAAAATACTAGTTGACTGGCTAATTGAAAATTTCCTATTTTATTGATCATTTATCTACTAGGTAATGGTTGTTCATTTTATATATTTGAATTAATACCCTATATATCTTGAATAGCAGTCTTTTTTCCCACAATAGCTTGCTGCAAAGATTTTGACCTGGGATAATCATTTTTGTTTTAATTTCACCTTTTTGTTTCATTTATGTAAAGGCTTTTCAATTGTATATAGTCAAAACTTCATTTTATTTCATGTGCTCCTCTGTATTCCTTGTTTGGTTAAGAGCTCCTCTCCCATCCATAGTTGAGAAAGATATTTCCTTCCCTTTTTGTCTCGTTTGTTTACAGTATGGTCTTTTATATGGGGTCATGAATCCATTTTGAGATCATAGTTCCAAAGGATGTGAGATGTTGGTGTAAACCTAATTTTTGCAGACTTCTTTCTAGTTTCCTTAGCAGTGTTAATCTATTAGCAACAGTCCTTTTCTCAATAATTGAGGTCTGTGGTTTTATTAGACGCTATGTTTTGATGTTCATTTGCCTCTGGATTTTGTTTCCTTAATCTGTCTCAGTGATCAAACTTTCTATTTTTTAACTAGTATCAAATAATATTGATGAATACTACTTTTGTAACATATACTTTGAGATCTGGTACTTTTAGATCCCCTTCCTTTCCACTTAAATTTTTTTTCTGTTAAGATTCTTGACCATTTTTTTCCTTCAGATGAATTTTGTTATCATTTTTCCAACTCTGTTAAGTAATCCTTTGGTAGTTTGTTTGGCATGATGCTGAATAAGTAAATATAGGTAATATTGTGATTTGTGCTTTATTGGCATGACCCAACCATGAGCAATATCTCTCTAATTACTTAGATGTTTTATTTCTATGAAAATTGTTTTGTAGTCATATTTGTATAATTCCTTTTTATTTCTAGATTAACTCAAATATTCTTCAGTCATTTTGAATGAAATTTATCTATATATATCTTCATGCTGGTAGTTATTTTCCCTTACAATGCAGAAAAGTGAATGATTTTTATAGCTAGATTTTATGTAGTCTTTATAAACTCTGAGAATCCTTGTGCCAATTCCAATTTGCACAAATAAATTGGGTGCCCAAGAACAGTGCTATATCTCCCCCACTTGGTTCTCAGGGTAACCTTGAGGATTTAGGGTATCTTCTTTTAAAGACATTGGCTCAGGGGGCAGCTGGGTAGCTCAGTGGATTGAGAGCCAGGCCTAGAGATGGGAGGTCCTAGGTTCAAATCCAGCCTCAGACACTTCCCAGCTGTGTGACCCTGGGCAAGTCACTTGACCCCCATTGCCTAGCCTTACCATTCTTCTGCCTAAGAGCCAATACACAGAAGTTAAGGGTTTAAAAATAAATAAATAAAGATAAATAAAGAACTCCAAGGAGGGGGAAACTCACTATCTCCTGAGGCAACCTGCTGCCCCCCATTTTTAGCAGGGGGGAAAGAAACAGTCAGAATACCTTGCACATGTTCTAAATGAATAAACAGGACCCTTCCATCACGTATCATCATACCTTTCTGGAAGCAGGTTCCTGAGTCTCTTTCATGCTGACTGGCAGTGGGCTGAATGCTGCACCTGCTCTGAGGATGATACACCATTGTTAAATTCATATCCTGCTACAGTGCTGAAGTTATTGTTTCAGTTAATATCTCATCTGAATCTTTAGACACATTAGACTCGTCTAAGTATACTATTGTATCATCTGCAAAAATCAGAACTCTCATTTTCTCTTTGCCAGTGCATATTATTTACTTACTTTCTAATTCTTGTCATTGTTATAATGAGCATTTCTAGAATAATATTAAGTAATAGTGATGGCAATGGATATCTTTTCTTCACCCCTAGTATTCCTGGCAAGGTCTTTAAAACTGTCTACATTATAGATAATACTGTTATTCATTTGATAAGGATACTACATATACTAAAGAAAAACCCACTTATTCTTCTGCTTTTCAGAAATATATTTTTTTTAACCCTTGCACTTCGGTGTATTGTCTCATAGGTGGAAGATTGGTAAGGGTGGGCAATGGGGGTCAAGTGACTTGCCCAGGGTCACATAGCTGGGAAGTGGCTGAGGCCGGGTTTGAACCTAGGACCTCCTGACTCTAGGCCTGACTCTCACTCCACTGAGCTACCCAGCTGCCCCCCAGAAATATTTTTAATAGAAAGACTGTTGTATTTTATCAAAAGGTGTTTCTACTTTTAGTGAAATAATTATGTTATTTTAATTGTTTTAAGATAGTCTATTTTGCGTATAATTTTCCTAGTATCGAACCAGAACTGCATTTCTGGTATAAATGATACCTGATCATTGCACATGATCCTTTCTATGTTATCTTTTAAATTTTAGTCAATATTTTGTGTCCAAATTTGTTAAGGATATTGTTTTATGATTTTCCCCACTCTTTTCTGTCTGTTCTTGGATGAATTACCAAGAGGATCCTTTTATCCTGTAAGGAATTTGATAGGATGTTTTATTTTTCTATTTTTGCCAACAGTTTATATGATATTGAAACTAATCTTTTTTTTAAACCCTTACCTTCCAATCAGTACTGTGTATTGGTACCAAGGCAGAAGAGTGGTAAAGGCTACGCAATGACTTGCCAAGGGTCACACAGCTCGCAAGTATCTTAAAATCACATTTGAACACAGGATCTCCAATCTCTGGGCCTGACTCTCAATCCACTGAGCCACCTAGCTGCCTCCGAAACTAATCTTTAATAGAATTCAATTATAAATTCATCTTGCCACTTCCCAGCTGTGTGACCTTGGGCAAGTCACTTGACCCCCATTGCCTACCCTTACCACCCTCCCATCAAGGAACTAATACACAGAAGTTAAGGGTTTAAAAATATTTTTAAAAAAAAGTAAAAAAAAATAAATTCATCTTGCGTATTTTCTCCTATTGGAAGTCAATTTAATGGCTTGTTCCATTTCTTTTCCTGAGATGAAGCTGCTTAAATTCCTTATTTTTTAAAATCTTGATATTTTAAAATTTTGTAAAAAATTCACTGTGGATACTTAAGTTATCAATTTTGTTGGTACTTAATTAGGGAAAATAATTTCCTTTATTTCTTCTTCATTTATTATGAATTCTCATTTTTCACTTTTATATTGGTAGTTCAGTTGTCCTCTCCTTTTTGAGAAATCAGATTAGCAATGGCTGACCTATTTTATTAGTCTTTTCCTTTCAAAACAAAGAGTCGCAAGTTTTATTTTTTCCATTAAATAATTTTTTTTTTTTTACTTTCAATTTTGCTAATCTTTTATTTTCAGGATTTGCTTAGGTATATGGTTGGGTTTTTTCAGTTATAACACTTGTAGTTTTTTTTTTTAATTTTAATTGCATACCTAACTAGGGATTGATTTGCTATTTCTCTCTTTTGTTGATGAAAGTATTTACATAAATCAATTTCCACCCCCTAGAACTACTATTGACTTCTTTCCAAAAGCTTCCATATGTTGTTTCATTGTTTGTATGATGTGTATTTAGATGGACTGCTTATTTAGAATTAAGTTGTTTAGCTTTCATTTAGGCTTGCTTCTTTTCTTCAAAGGCTCTGTATTGACCTTAATTTTTATTATATATCCAGTAAAATGTTTTTAATTTTGTTCATATTTTTGCATTTTCTTATGAGTTTATGCCCAAGCACGGTTTTTATAAAGATGCCATGTATAGCTAAGAAATATGTATATTCCTTTCTATTTCTATTTAGTAATAGCCAGATATCTAGCATGTCTAACTCTTTAAGTTCTACCAAATTACTTATGTTCTTTCGTTTTTAAACTTATGGTAGATTTAACAAGGCCTAAAAGGCAACATGCTAAACTTTGCCATCTTTTTCTCCCTACAAGTCAACTAATTTTTCCTTTAAGTAAGTCAATTAGGCATTTAAGCATTTAATATATGCCAGAAACACTGATACACTTTGGCAATACAAATACAAAAAGAAAAATGGCCCCTAACCTCAAGAAGCTTACAATCTAACAAAGGAAGGCAGCATACATAAAAGAGAAGTGGCTAGAGAGGAATACTTTGATATGGGATGTCACAGGGACAGGGAGTAGATATATTTTGATTGACATAGGATATGTTATATGCATATATGCACATGATAATTGATTGATATCTTTTCCAGGGATAAGAGTGTTGATTTGATTACTGTTCTGGAGCTAGAGGTGGGAAGGTGGGGAGAAAAAGAGGTAATTTATGGCATGATATAAAGATGGATTGCTAATCTAGGATCAGATTGTCTTGGCATCTCACATTTGACTCTTATTAAGCTTGTTATTTGCTAGAACATGAACTGTCACCTAACCATATTTTCATTTTATTGTAAAAAAATTTAAAACAAATATGACCAAGTTTGTTTCTATTATATTTTTTCTCATTGTATGCTAATAACTTTTTTGCAACCTAACTTTTTCATCCAATATGTCAGCTATCCCTCTCAGTTTCATTTCATCTGCTAATTCAGTAAACATGACAGTTATGTTATCTGGGAGCATAAATAACCTTTTAATAAAAAGTAACTATCCCAAGACAAAACAAAAAATTGATGCTAGGAGCAGTGTTTCTTTACATATTTTAGCAAACCTCTTTAATGTCTGGCTTTATAGAAGAGAGTTAAATTGTTTTATCTGCTTCTGCATTCAATCTGTTTTATCATTTTGGTTGAAGTATATGAAGAATATTTGACTGTACACAGACATGTAGTTGGAAAAGGGAAGATTGTTTTAATAAGGAAATAAGACTCTTAGGTTTTATAATT
Source organism: Gracilinanus agilis (assembly GCF_016433145.1). Classification (NCBI taxonomy): domain Eukaryota; kingdom Metazoa; phylum Chordata; class Mammalia; order Didelphimorphia; family Didelphidae; genus Gracilinanus; species Gracilinanus agilis. The sequence goes on from NC_058131.1 coordinate 151,256,558, forward strand.
AAAATAGTTTTGGCCTTGCCAATTCCTCCAAAGTGTCTCAGAGACTCCCAGGGGTCTGTATACCACACTTTGGGAATCTCTGATAAGAGGAATTCCCAGGAAAGAATCTTCCTCTACCAATTCGTGGTTACAATACCTACTCTGTAACTTATTGTCTTAGGGATTGCCCAGATCACTGAGAAGCTAATTGACCTCAGTCATTATTTTTAGTCTTATCCAACTCTTTGTGACCCCATTTGGGGTTTTCTTGGCAGAGATACTGGAAGGGTTTGCCATTTCCTTCTCCAACTCATTTTATAGATGAGGAACTGAGGCAAACAGGATGAAATGACTTGTTCATAGTCACACTGCTTATAATTATCTGAGTTCAGATTTAAATTCAGGTTTTCCTGACTCCGGGCCCAGCAAACTACCGACTGTACCACCTAGCTGCCTTAGTGACTTACCCAGAATCAAATGACCAGTATGTCAGGTCCAAGACTTAAACTCTATCTTTCTGACTTCAAAGCCAATTTTCTAATCACTATTATAGAATTTACCAGGTTCCGATACAGTATTACCAATATAGAACTTCAGCATTAAAGGGAGTCATAAAAGAGATATATGGTCAGAAAATGAGGTATGGAAACCACATAACAAATAAAGGGAGTAATGAATGGATAGCCTATATCCGTATTGGCAAACTTATGGCACACATGCCAGAGAGAGCTGCTCTCCTCCCCCTCACCACCGTGCCTGAGGACATTTCTCCCATCACAGCCCAATGGGAGCTCTTCCTCCCTCCCCTCTCTGGGGTAATGCTCAAATGCAGCATGAGAGTTGCAGTTTGGTGATTTGGTCTCTAAAAGGTTTGCCCTCACTAGCTTGTATGGTCCATTGGACTTTGTATAGTGCCAAGAGATGTGGGAAAAGGTAGATCTTCTTTGTCTCATTTGGGGAGAACATGATCAAGAATTGAATAAAATGAGAAGGCATAGCTAGATTGCGTTCTGTACCATACCCTAGAGGACACAGATCAGTGAGATCACAGAATTATCCAAATGATTATAGCCATTGACCACATAGAGGCAGATTTTTTTTTCTCGGCCACTAGTGACAGATTGGGAACTTGGGAAAACTAAAAGAAATCATGCTGTTCCATATGTTTTGGCATCAGAAGGGTCATGGACCTTGGAGTTCACATCCTGATAACCATAATTATGTCTGGTTTTACATTTCTTTCTGGAGACTCTGAAGCCTGTGAATTTAACCCCCTTGGTGAAGGAAGTGTAGTCACATCACAAGCAATAATAAAGTAATAATCATTCTCAGTTATTTCTCTTGGCCTCACAAAGGATGAGAATTGAACATCCCAGTCTTATGTTCATATAGGGGTGCTATCGTGCCAATTACCCATACATGGCAGGGTAGGGTGGCTTATCTTGAATTCCATCTCTTCAGTATTGGAATTGAAGGGAAGAATGACCTACATCTAATTCTACCTCTGATACTTGCTAGGCATACAACTCTGGGCAAATCATTTAACCTTCCTGGACCTTAGTTTCCTCATCTGTAAAATGGAGATAATAACACCCCTTGTCTCTTCCCCTTAGGCTTTTTGTAAGGATCACATGAGGCGCCTTAGTGTCACAGTGAATAGAGTATTAGACGTGAAGTCAGGAAGACCTCAATTTAAATCCAGCCTCAGCCACTTGTGTAACTATGGGCAAGTCACTTAACCATTGTCTGCCTCAGTTTTCTTATTTGTAAAATAGGGATAATCACATCCCTACGTCTCAGAGTTGTGGAAAAGGTAAAATGAAATAAATGTAAAGCATTTTGCAAATCTTCAAGTGCTATATGCTAGCTGCTATTATTCTTAATGGCTTAAATCACCAAATGAAGCATAAAATGTTATAGAAATGATAGCTATTATTATATTAGTTTATTATAGTTATCAGTGCTATTTGAAAGTCTTCTGGAATGCAAACTTGAGGGGTATATGTGGGGTTTTGTTTTGATTTTTAAAAAAGAGCAAAACCTGCTAAAATGTGTGTGTAGGGTTACCATAGAAACTCTTTTTCCTGCTCACTTATGTTTTGGAAAAAAAACACCTGCTGTGTGTTTGTCTGGTTTATGTCATCTATTTTAAATTGTAAGTCCCTGGGGGGAAAGACCTTGTCTGGAGCTTCATTACAATAGTGCCATGGAGAGAGGGGGAGCAAGGGAGGGGGGTTGGTCCTCTTCCTCCTGGCCCTCCAGCCTGGCAGACCAGAGCCAAGACCAAGGCTGAATCCAACCATGGGGAGAAAGAAGACTTCGACAGGTTTCCATGGAAACAGGAAGATTGTGCATCTATCCCCTTCTCCTCCCCTCCCCCAGTCACCACCGCTCCCTCCCAGTCCCACTACAAATAGTATCAGGAAATGGAGAGTATTCTCACCTACACCACTGGCAAGCCACCAAGAATTTAGTAAGTATTTATTATGTACTTACTACAACAGGCACTTATGCAGGATATTCAGTTCAATTTGTTGTTGTTAATTCTTTTCAGTTGCATCTGACTGGTCATGATCCCATTTGAGGTTTTCTTGGGACGGATACTAGAGTGGTTCACCATTTCCTTCTCCACCTCATTTTACAGATGAGGAAACTGAGAAAAATCAGGGTTAAAGGACTTGCCCAGGATCACATAGCTAGTAAGTGTCTGAAGCTGGATTTGAACTCCTGAAGATAAGTCTTCCTGATGCCAAGTCTAGTGGAACTCACTTCACTGAGGCACCTAGTGACTCTCAGTTCAATTTAGTAAATATTTTTAAATTATCTGCTCTGTGCTAGAATGATGGGCCTGGAGTCAGAAAGACTCATCTTTCTGAGTTCAAATCTGGTCTCAGACACTTAACTAGCTGTGTGACTCTGGGCAAGCCACTTAACTCTATTTGCCTCAGTTTCTTTATCTATAAAATGAGCTGGAGAAGGAGATGGCAAACCATTCCAGTATCTTTACCAAGAAAACCCCATTTTAGACACTTTGGTCCATGTGGTCACAAAGAGTTGAATAGCAACAACACCATTTAGATTCCAAAAACTGACTTCACAAATACAAAATGGCAGAGGCATGGTGAGACATCCATTTGTCTGAAAACCAGCTGGGCATTTTAGTAGACGACAAAATTCAATAAGAGTAATTCGTATGATGTATGATGTGGGCAACTAGGTAGAAGAGTGGCAGATCTGACCTAAGTTCAAATATGATTTCATACTCTAGCTGCATGACTTCACTTCCATCTGCCTCTGTTTCCTCATCAGAAAAATGGTGATAGTAATAGCCCCCTACCTCCCAGGGTTGTTGTGAGGATAAAACAAAATATAAGATTTTCCAAAAGTCTTAGTGCAAGTTTTAGCTTTAATAACTTTAGAAGTGTTAACTGCTACAAACCTACCAAAAAATTAAGAGCTTATTTAAGAGTCTTTTATGCTCATTTACTTTGCCAAATTTTGAATTATAATTTTAAAATTTCTTTTATATTTATTGCATTTTGTGAATTTTGAATAATATATGTTTTATTTCTACAAGATAAGGTACCACAACATTTTTTTAAATTTTCTATTTTAAACCCTTAACTTCTGTGTATTGGCTCCTTAGTGGAAGAGTGGTAAGGGTGGGCAAAGGGGGGTCAAGTGACTTGCCCAGGGTCACACAGCTAGGAAGTGTCTAAGGCCGGATTTGAACCTAGGACCTCCCGTCTCTAGGCCTGACTCTCAATCCACTGAGCCACCCAGCTGCCCCTCCAACATTTTGTATTACATATACAACAGTTCCTAGAACACATTTTCTTGAATCAATAGACTGGCAGAGGAAGTCCTCTCATGTAGCCACCCCAGTCACACAATTATTTTCCATTCTAATACTTTAAAGTCACATCAAAACTGTCGGGTACACATAAAAACCTTGTTCTTTAGAAAAGGCAATCCTTACAGCACTGAACTGAGGCTGATGAAAATTGTGACTTTTTTTTTTTACAAAGTTTGAAAATAGAAATTAGAGGGGCAGCTATTGGCACAATGGATAGAAAGCTAGACAGGAGATCCTCTGTTCAAATCTGGCCTCAGACACTTCCTGGCTGTATGACCCTATGTAAGTCATTTAATTCCCATTGCCTAGCCCCATGCTGGAGAACCTATGGAAACCCATGCCGGAGGGGGCTGCTCTCCTTTTCCCTCTCCACCGCACCTGAGGACATTTTTCATATCACCCTCCCCTCTGCTCAGCAGCCTAATAGGAGCGTTTCCTCCCTCCCCTGTCTGGGGTTAGGGGGCGGCTCACATGTGCCTGAGGGTTGTAATTGGGCACTCAGTGCCCTATCCCTTAGCACACGTCTGCCTGTAACCTTGTAGTTAGTATTGATACAAAGAAGGGGATGTGAGGGGAGAGAAAGGGAGAGAAAGGGAGAGAAAAGAGGAAAGGAAAATATTCTTAACAATGGATAGATAGCATAAGATGATGGAAGTGAATTTCTAAAGAAAAATATTAATATTTAACATTTTTAAATAATTTTTAAATAACATTGCATACATTTTTTTGTAAGTTCATAGTATTTATATTTCTGAAGGTACTGAAATTTAATACTGCACTAAGGCTTTTGGAACAACTCATAATCATACAGCACTTTGCAACCTTAAAGATTGATGTATTATTGTTTTTCAGTCATTTTTCAGTTATGCCTGACTCAATGACCTCATTTGGAATTTTCTTGGCAAGGATCCTGGAGTGGTTTGCCATTTCCTTCTCCAGCTCATTTTACAGATAAGAAAACTGAGGCAAACAGGGTTAAGTGATTGCCTTGGGGCACATAACTAGTGTCCGAGGCGGGATTTGAATCCTGGAAGATGAGACTATCCTGACTTCAGACCTGGCACCCTATTTAGCACACCCTCTATCTGCCCCTAAAGCTCTATATACAAACTATTATTAATATTCGCTATTATTTTTATTATCCTTATCATTCTGTGGCAAGTTCCCCACACGCAAAAGGAAAGTTAACGTAATCTTGGGCCTCATTGAGATATGAAAATTCTAAGGCTGCATTCAGCCCTCCTCAGACAATATCTGAAGTTCTGTGCTCATTTCTGGATGCCTCAGTTCAGAAAGGACACTGATAAAAGCTGCAGGATATCCAGAGGTGGGCAACTGAATGGTAAAGGGCCTGGAGAGTGTGCCATATAAGGATCAATCAAAGCAACTGGGGATACTTAACTTGGGAAAGAGACTACTCTTTCGAAGATGCTTCGAAGATTTTAAGGCCTCTCCTGTGGAAGAGGAATGAGGCTTATTCTTCTTTTTTTTTTTAATATTTTTTTAAACCCTTAACTTCTGTGTATTGGCTCCTTGGTAGAAGAGTGGTAAGGGTAGGCAATGGGGGTCAAGTGACTTGCCCAGGGTCACACAGCTGGGAAGTGTCTGAGGTCAGATTTGAACCTAGGACCTCCCATCTCTAGGCCTGACTCTCAATCCACTGAGCTACCCAGCTGCCCCCACTTGCTGGATGAGGCTTATTCTGTCTGGTCCCAGAGGGCAAAGTTCCAAGCAATGAATGCAGCTGAAAATTTAAAGTATCCCAAGCAGAACAGGCGGTGTTGGGAAATAGTAGGTTCCTCATCACTGAAGGACTGCAAGTAAAGCTGGATGGCCCTTGGTTACATATATTGAAAAAGGGATCTCATTGCCAATGTGCTGGTTTGGAGGGACATTGGGAGCTCTTCCATCTAAGTTCTGTGATTCTGTAATTTATGAAGATTAGAGGTTTCTAGTACAAGTTTTTCTCTTTTTAACCTGATGATTCCCATGTTTATTCGAAGCTGGGTGTAAAGAAAATTTGGGGACATCATTTTTTTTTAATATAATGTAGAGGAGAGGTTTATTTAAAAAAATCCAATTTTGGATGACTTTGCAAAACAGACTCTCCTTAAAGAAATTGCAAGTTTCTTTGAGGCCAAGATACTGTTTGTAACCCCAGAATCTAATATGGTGGTCTGCATACAAAAGGTGTCTAATAAGTGTCTCCTGATGATGATGGTGGTGGTGGTGGTGGGAGGACACAGTATGGTAGGAAGTAGAGAATCAGGAAAATGTGAATTCTAATTCCAGTTTTGCCACCATTTAACTATGTGATCTTGTGTGAACCTGTACTTCACGTATTTAAAAAAGGGCTATGGGACTGTCTTGGTAAATGTTTTAATGATCAGCTCTCTGCTGAAACAAAATGTACATAGGTTGCACTTTTAAGTTGAATCTGAATTAACGCTTTCTCTGTCATTTTCTTAAGTCTAGTCGATCAATAAAATAATAATTGAAGTCCTTATTTGTAGATATTTGCTGATTTCTGAGGTGTTAATGCGCACACTGAAAACTTAACAATTGGCTCTCCTGAACTGGTTTAAGCTGGCTCTAGCATATCCCTCTACATACCTTATTAGGGCCTTACAACTAGAAAAATTCGTGATTCAATGACATAAATCCTTTTGTAAAAGAGATTCTTCCCTTGCTTATCGTTGTATAGATCTAGGTTTTCAGAAGTCAATTTTGCTCAAGCTTGATATCATTGGAAAAACACTAGTCTGGGAATCAAAAAACCAAATGTCTAGTTCCAACTCTGCCCCCAAACTAGCTGTGTAACCTCAGGCAAGTTCTTTAACCTCTCTGGGTTTCCGGTTCCTCATCTGTATAAATAAGAGGCTTGGACTCAATCTCCAAGATCCCTTTCAACTTAGTATTCTAGAATTCTGTTCATATCTATTTATAATCATGTAACATCAGGCTAGGGATGGCATATTAAAGTTCAGTAGGCTTAAGTAGAGGGCAGGTAAGTGGCACAGTCGAAGATTGCCAGGCTTGAAGCCAGAAAGACTCATGTTTCGGTATTCAAATCTCAGACACAAGCTGTGAGACCCTGGGCAAGTCACTTGATCTTATTTGCCTCAATTTCCTCACCTATAAAAATGAGCTAAAGAAGAAAATAGCAAAGCACTCTAGTACCTTGGCCAAGAAAACTTGAGGTGGGATCATGAAAAGTCAGACATTTAAAAAATGACTCAACAACAGTATTAAAGAACTTGATTTGATCATGCTTTGGTGAGGAGTACAGGATGGAAAGTCTAAGAGGAAGTCAGGCTCGGCACATTCTTTGATTGTGTGTGTGTGTACGTGTGAAACTCCCTATTATCTCCAGGGTCGAATATAAAATCTTCTCATTTTTAAAGTCATTCACGATGACTTTCTAGTCTTCTTATACCTTTATGCCCCTCCATTTACTCTGTAATCCAGTGATACTGGCCTTCTGGCTGTTCCTGGACCCCAACACTCCATCTTTTGGTTGGGAGCATTTTCTCTAGCTGTACCCTAGTCTAGAATGCTCTCCCTCCTCATCTTCTTCTCTTAGCTACCGGGGACAACTTAAAGTTTCTGCTCCCATCCCACCTTCTGAAAGTAGCTTCCCTCAATCTCAGCACCTTCCCTGTGAGATGAGCCCTAATTTAGCCTGTGACTAACTTGTCTGTACATAAATAGTTGTTTGTGGGCCATATTCTCCACTGCAATAGGAGTTTCCTGAGAGCAAAGATGATTATTTTGTCTTTCTTTGAAACCCTAGAGCTCAGTACAGTGCCTAGACTATAGCAAATGCTTAATAAAAACCCATTCAATGATGATTTGGGGTCAGCTTCTGAGACATCTAATTCAGGAAACCACATAATGCCAGAGAAGAACAAACAGACCATTGTGGAGTGATGGGTGTGTGTAGATGTGTGTAAATGTCTGTATGTGTGTAAGAAACCTCTAAAAGTAATCATGCTTGAAGGATGCTTGATTTTGCATTGTCCACTGATGCAGGAGGTAACCTTCCCACTCCCTACCGCCCCCATTGCTAAAACCACTTTAACACAAGGGCTTTTTAACGTAGGGAAGACCAGACGGGCAACTTGATCTTATCCACATGCCCCCTTGGCGAGGGTTTTGGCTCCTTTTGGTTTTTATAGATATCTTCACCACCTGGGTTGAGGCTTTTCCATGCAAAACTGAGTATGCTCAGAAAGTGATGAGGGTCCTTTGGAATGAGATTATTCCCTTTTGTGGCTCCCTTGTTCACTTCAAAGTGATAATGGCCCTTGGGGGCAGCTGGATGGCTCAGTGGATACAGAGCCAGGCCTAGAGAGGGGAGGTCCTAGGTTCAAATCTGACCTCAGACACTTCCTAGCTGTGTGACCCTGGGCAAGTCACTTAACCCCCATTGCCTAGCCCTGTAACAAATAAAATTAATATAGAAGGATATATATAAAAGATATTAGGGTTTAAAAAAAAGCGATAATGGCCCAGTCTTCACCTCTCCAGTCACAAGGCAGGTGGTGGGAGCCCCAAATGCTGACTCCTACACCTCCACTCTTCCTGGCACCCCCCAGTCTTCAGGGAAAATGAAAAGAATAGATCATGCCTTTGGACAGATTCTTACTGGACTGTGCCAGGAGACAAAACAGACTCAATCAAAAATCTCCCAATGAGTCTAATGCAGAGGGGGAGCCTTTGACCACCCCAGTTCATCCGGGGGACCTAGTTTATCTGAGGACTTGGAGGCCTGAGTATGGAGATGGAACACCTTAGCCCAGGTAGAAAGGACTCTATCAAGTCTTTTGACCACTCCTGCTGCTAAGCTTGAGGGACAGCCTGGCTGGACCCATCTTTCCCATATTGAGCCTTTTCTCCCTCCAGACATGCCTAGTCCTCCAAACCACCTAGAGAGGAGCTTCTAAGAACTTAGCTGGGTTGGTCCTAAGATACCAGATGCACATTCAGCACTGAGCCCCTGTTTGACACCTTTCTAATTCAGCAGGTCCTAGCAGAGTTTGCTTCATAAACATAGTCTTTTTTTTTTTCATTTTTAAACCCTTACCTTCTGTCTTAAAATCAATACTCAGTATCAGTGTCATTTCTAAGGCAGAAGAGTGGTAAAGGCTAGGCAATAGGGTTAAGTGACTTGCCCAGGGTCACAGAGCTAGGAAGTATCTAAGGCCACATTTGAACCCAGGACCTCCTGTCTCCAGGCCTGGCTGAGCCACTGAGCTGACCCATAAGCAAAGTATTTTTAAAAGAGTCTCACATCCATGATAGGATGAGGTTGGAAAGTTTAGGAAAAAAACAAACAAACACACAAACACAAATCCTCTCCATAAGCCTTCACTACTTCACTGAAAGGAAGAAACAAAATAAAATGAAAACAAAGATTTCCACTCCAAAACCCCCTACCTCTCTGCTGTCCTCATCTCCTCCTCTAGCTTCTTGTGTAAACACCCTCACACCAGGCCTTACAAGCAAACTGCCCCATTCATAGACCTGATAATGGCTAGAAGAGGCTGCGCGAGCTGGCAGAATTCCGCCAGGACCCAAAGTCTGCTTATTCAGCAGTATGAGAACCCTACTGAAATCCTATCTCCTTCTGTTTTCCTTAGCAAAAGGCAGCTGCTCAGGAGAGTCAATCCTTTATCAGCAAATCCACATCTGGAAAAGCCCAGGAAACATGCAGTGTTTTCTCTCTCTCTCTCTCTCTCTCTCTCTCTCTCTCTCTCTCTCTCTCTCTCTCTCTCTCTCTCTCTC